>NC_053491.1:217264608-217294608 GCF_905171775.1 Rana temporaria | reverse complement strand
TGAGGCATGCAGATGGACACCCTAGGCTTACAAGCCCGTATGAGTCACCAAACAGCCTGACAGGAGTCTGTATGAGTCAATACAGGCAGAATTAGAGAAATCTATGTGTGCATAGCCATCTTTTGACTATCTCTATCAGACTGAACGGCCCCATATTAACCAACAAGGGAGTAGGGAAGGGGCAGAAATAGTTTGCTGTGTGTATAAATTTAAAAGTGGAACTATAGGCAAATTATAATTCCCCCCCCCCCCCATTTTAGAAAGAGTATGGGAGGGTTATAGCCCGTCAGATTTGTTCTCACCATCTGTGTCCAATTCCCTTCACTTCCTGTCCCATAGCCAACCAGAAAGTGAAAAAGGAAATTCCGACAAATTAAGGGAATTCCTTGAGGACTCCCAGGTCACCAGAACTAGTATCCCTATTGGAAGATTTCCCCTCGATTACTTTTCTGGGGACAACCCAAAATGTGGTATTTCCTTTTACTTTCAATGATGATGGTAAAACAGGAGAAATAGAGAGGGTGAATCTCCCTTTCAAATTGCTGTGACTTGAAAGTCGTGCGATTTCAGGGAATGCCTGTGTAAACTTGAGGTCTTTGAACCTCAACTCCCATCAAAGTCGGACCAAAGTAGTACAGGGACTACTTTGAAGTTGGTGTAACGAAGTCACACAGATATGAATAGTACCCATTGGAAATTGGACAAGTACGACTTGTCATGCAACGTTGCAGTTCCAAGTCGCACAAGTATGAAAGGGGTCTAAAGGGTGCACAGACAGCAATAAAAACTGACAAGTCACTCGCCAATCTATCCAAAACTAAAAGAAAAAAATGTTTTGCCTTTAGTAACCGAGACATTCCACTCTGTAAACAAGCTTTTTCAGCAAAGATGTTAAAGCGTTACTAAATCCACAACAGTAAAATCAGTCAGTATATGCAGCATAGCATGCTTGTTATACTCACTGTGGAACTTAAGGGGTTAATTCTCTGCATTGTGTAAAAAGGCTGCTTTATCCTGTATGCACAGATCCTCCCCTCCTGCACTGTATCTGGGGAAGGCCAGCTAACACAGGCAGAGTAGCTGACCTGCACATGCTCAGTTGTGTCTTTTATGCTGGAGAGACCATTTAGTTGTTGATCAGAGCTAGCCAGGTCACATGATGTTGACATCATACATGTGGGCGTGTATACAGGCTTCAGTGGAAATCTCCTCCTTCCTGAACTCTCAGCACTAGACAAACTCTGCAGCCAATTTATCATGTAAACGTGGTATACAGATCAGCCAAAAAGTTATATAGTGGAAGTACTTTGATGTAAAAAGATAATTTATAAGCTGTGGGCACTCTTAGGTAGATTCAGAAAGAGGCCTATCTACAGATAAGCCGACCTAACTCTGAATCTGCGCCGACCTATGTTTAAGTGTATTCTCTAACAGAGATACACTTAAACATATCTAAGATACGACGGCTTGCGCCGTCCTATCTTAGATTGCAATGTTGTTGATGGCCGCTAGATGGCGCTTCCATTGCGGCCGGAGTAGATTATGTAAATGAGGGGATACGCTGATTCACGAACGAACGCCAGGCCGACGCAGTCGAATTACGTAGTTTCCGTAAGAGATAGGCCGCCTAAACTTAGAGCTATGCTCTAGTGGAATAGTAGTGTTAAGTATGGCCGCAGTTCGGCCGCAGTTCCCGCCGCGAAATTCGACATTTTTACGTCGTTTGCGCAAGTCATCCGTGAATCGGGATTTTTGTAGTTTACGTCCACGTCGAAATCAATATGCCCGTACGGCGTACTTAGCCGCAATGCGCACTGGGAAATGTAGTCGGCCGGCCCATGCCCAGTGTAAAAAAACGTCAAAAACGTGAGGTCAAGCCTCATTACCATGATACACGCCCCCCTCCAAGTCATTTGAATTAGGCGCCCTTACGCCCGCTCGTTTGAGGCTACGCCGCCGTAGATTAGCAGGTAAGTAAATTGAAAATCACTACTAGCCTAGTTAATTTACGGCAGTGTAGACTAAACAGGCTAGGCTACGCCGCCCTAAAGATATTCCAATCTCTCTGAATCTACCTATATGTGTGCATGTGGGGGGGGGGGGGGGGGGACCATTTTCATATTACTGGATTTAGTAGCATTTAACTGCAAGCAGAACTATATTCACAGGCTCCTCCACTGATATCCTTAGTCCCTCCATCTGCTGGCACTTATATTTTCCAAAAGTCTTTTGGGTCCCTTGTCGCTCATCTCTAATGACTAGGTAGCCACTTCCGGGCAAGCACGCGTCGGTTTTCTCATTGGCAGGTTTTTCTACAGATTATGGGGCTGAACCTGGTTTATACAAGCAAATAAAATGCTAAAAAAAATAAAAAAAAAAATAACTTAACACTCAAGAGTTTTGCTGCATATATCTACTATGTTATGGCAAGGCACAAAGTTTACCAAAGTTTTTTTATTCAACGAGGGTCCCTGGAGTCATCCCAAAAAAATAGAACACTTTCAAAGCAATTAAGAAATATCCAAATTTAATAAGATAATCTAAAGAACATGGTAAGACATTAGCAGTAGTAGCTTCCATGTTTAAAGAAGTATTTTGGGTAAAACAAAGTAATTACAGCTCAACTCTTGCAAGTGCAAGCATTAATCACAGCAATTCATGTGCACAATCTGGCTATGAAGAGGGAAGGCTGACAGAATGTGAAGAGACATAAGCATGAAGAATGCAGGCAGCCAAGCCAAAGCCGTTACCCTGACAACCCCTGGCCATCACACAGTAATGCGACGAGTACTTGGCTAGAATGCCTTCTGCCTCACAAGAGATTTATTAGCCAACATCCAACCAGAGGTCTATAGTAAGAGGAAACTACCAAGTCAGTGGATCAATAACGTCCTCCAGATCAGTGACAACATTGCTAGCAGTGAGATGGGCACTCTAGGAGGAAGGGCCTTGACATGTACTTCAAGTTATTGTGGTTCCAGCAGTCGTAAGGACTGGTATGTTGCATTCCAAAGTAATGACTAGATAGCCACACACACAAAGGAGAACGGCCATTCAATAGGAAACAAACCAGTTAGCACAGACCATTTCACAGGCCTGACAAACACTTTCCAGCTTGCATGTCACAATGGGAACCCAGATGAGAAAGCAGCACCAGATCTATCTCCGACTTGACTAACACAAGTAACTTTGGTGACCTCAGAATTTACGCTTCGCAACTTTGTACAACATATTACCGTGTATATATATATACACTCAAGTATAAAGCTGAGTTTTTCAGCACTTTAGGGCTGAAAATACCCCTCTCGGCTTATACCCGAGTCAGTATACCTGCATTCTTTAAAGGCGTCAATTTTTTAAAAGTCGCGGCTTCCTCCTGGCGTTCCGTGATAGGCGGAACATGGTGTCAAATGCCCATCAAGGAAGTCCTCTCATCCTCGGAGAGTTTCCCAGCAGACACTGTGTTCAGTGTTCCGCCAATCCCGGACGTCCTCTTGTCCGAGGATGAAAGAATGTCCGATTGGCGGAACACCAAACACAGTGTCTGCTGGGAAACTGAGCATGAGGATGAGAGAACCTCCGTGATAGGCGGAACACAATGTCAAATGCCTATCACGAAACTGAACGCCAGGAGGAAGCCGCGACTTTAAAAAAATGGAAGCCTGTCAAGAATTCAGGTACTCGGGCACAGTAAGGTATGGCACAGTGAGACTGCAATGGTCACAGTGAGGTATGGCACAGTGAGACTGCAATGGGCATAGTGAGGTATGGCACAGTGAGACTGCAATGGGCACAGTGAGGCGTGCAAATGGGCATTGTTAACCCCCTTTTCCGCTTACAGTAGCTGCTGCATTCTCACCCTAGGCTTATACTCGAGTTAATACGTTTTCCCAGTTTTTCTGTGGTAAAATTAGGTCCTCGGCTTATACTCGGGTTGGCTTATACTCGTGTATATACGGTATTTTCAGCTTGTAATCAAAATAATTCAAATAAACGGTGCAAATTTCTTTCCTGCAACCACGGGTTTCAAGAAGGAAATTTGCAAGATGCCCTCATCAACACAGGCAGTGTTGACAGGGGATTCCCTCCTGCCAAGCAATGGTCTTCTCCCACTGAGGTGGGCGGGCGAAGACAGTGATCATCACTAGCGGCTGTAGCAGCTGCTTGCAATAATCGCAAGCAAATCCAGCAGGCTGATTGTACCCAAGTTGATCGATCACCTTGGTACATTCAGCCTGCCCATTAATGGTTCGAATCTCAGCCGGTTTCTCCTGAACACGCTAAGATTTTTACAGTGTATGGCCGTCCTTAGGCTGCTTTCACATTTCTCTGTTGAGTGACCCTTACTAAATATATAAAAAAGGTGTTCCTTCTTCTAATCCAATGTGGGGAGGAGAGAAAAAAAAAACCCAACTGCAGTTTTGTTCTAAAAACACAGAATAGGAGTGTTAGTGCCTCTGTTGTTGTATTTCAGTGTCCTTATAGGGCAAATTTCTCCTCACTTCCTGGATGGCCAAGCGTTCAAAAAGGGGTCACAAAAACATGCCCCACATTTCTAAGGCTTCATTCACATGGGATGTACACTAAACAGAAGTGTATATTTATGCGCTAGGGGTAGGTGTGTTCTTTTTTGTACATCGACATTACACAAAGCAAAGCAGGCTTTGGCTATATTCCGCACACCCACGCGCTTGCATGCATACGGGGATGGATGTGAGCCCCTAGACCAGGGATATGCAATTAGCCGACCTCCAGCTGTTGCAAAACTACAAGTCCCATCATGCCTCTGCCTCTGGGTGTCATGCTTGAGGCTGTCAGAGTCTGCCTCATGGGACTTGTAGTTCTGCAATAGCTGGAGGTCTGCTAATTGCATATCCCTGCCCTAGACAAAACGAGGGGAAGACTGGAGCAGCCAGAATGTTGAGCCAGCTGTGCTTAAATGAAAGCTCAAGATTGTAGTTGATTGGTCACCACACAGAGCTGCTCCAGTTTTAGTAAACCCCCCCAGGTTCTGTCAGCTCCAGTCTTAGAAAATGTCCCCCCCACAGTTTGCGTCCAGGGTTACACATCTGCTCTATGAACACGTAAACATTACACCGTGCAGTTATCAGAGATTTGTACAGGCCGCTATTCACAAACAATTGTACTCCTGGGTGCAGAAATAGACGGTCCTCCCACCATGTGAAAAAAACATAGTATAGTTTAAAATTAACAATGTTTTAATTTCATGCTGCACCCAATGTTGGCACCCCCCCCCCTCCCTCCCCATTTATGTATGTACTCAAAGGGATGGGAAGTGATGGAAATTTTCCCCAAAGAGGTCACAGTTTAAAATCTGAATTCCTCCCTTAAAAAAAGAAAAATAAATAATAATAATAAAAAAAAAAAAAAATATATAATGGAGTTGGGCTTCAACAAGCCAATTACACTAGACCTAAATCTTCCTAAATTGTACACAAAAGCATAATGAAATACAAAATCAAAAGTATAATAAAAAATAAAAAAGGCAAACAGCGAATCAATGTAAATTTACAAAAATAAGTACGTTTTCAATTTATGATACAGCCAACATAAAATTATTTTGTATGTATACATGTTCGAGAGGAATAAACTGCCCTGTTTTTCTAATTTTTACTAGTATTCATTTATGAAAACACTTCAGCAAGTAAAAAGTGAATGAAAAGGAGCCTGTGATGTCAGTTGCCATGTTTGTCTGAACACACGTCTACCTTTAATTTACACCGACGGCGCACCTCAAACAAACTGTCAAATGTCAGTGACATTTAGATTGCTGTCATTGCAAATCATGGAAGAATGCCAAGAGATGTCCAAAACCATTCCAGCATGGCAGAAATCAAGATCTGCATTGATAGCCCCAGAACATGGCAAGATTCTGTGCTCAGCGGCTCTCCATTTCTACAGCAGACTTTGATGAGCAAACTCCAAGAAAGCTACATAAGGTTTCAAGGCCAAGTTCACACGTGCAGTCAGGGAGGACGCTATAGAACAGGTAGCCAAGCCCCCCCCCCCCCTTCTTAACATCCTTTTAGTTGTAAAGGTAGGGGCAAAATTTATACCACATGTTGCATTTGGCAGGCATGACCACCCAAACGCAACCAATCCAAGTGCATAGGGCCACACCGCACGCCTTTGACAGTGATGCTGGGTTTTATGCCAAGCATGTTCTGAAAAGGGATCTTCTAGCCCTCTAGGTTTTCATACAGTGCAATTATGGAATCTTTTATTCACCCCCCTCTGCCTTTGTGCATTCACAGAACAACTTTATTTGTTTTAACAGTTCACGATCTACCCACAACCACCTATAAAAAGAGACTAGGTTTTGCCAGCCATTCTTTATCTCTTTGAAATACGGCTATTACTGTAATTGTGACATGTTTCCAAGCAGTAGAAAGAGAGAAGTTTAGAGAGAACCTCAGCAGTGTGATGGGTGCCTTTCCATTAGACCAATTTGTGTGGCATAGAAAGCCACGATAGTGAATACCAGTGCCCGCCATTTATCTAGCACTGTACATTGCACAGTTATAACAGCGTCAACTCTTCTGGGAAGACTGTCCACAAGGTTTAGGAGTGCGTCTATTGGAATGTTTGACAGGTACTCTGTATGAAGGGATCTGGGGGTCTACAAGACCTCAAACCCCTCCTCAGCACGTCAAAGTATTCAAAACTCAAAGATCAGCGTTTTTGAATACTTCGCATTTTCTTAACCTGGCACTAAGGATGAGCTCTGGCTTGTTCGCATAGAACACATGCAGAGCCCGCCAGGAAGTCTGCACGGCACTGCGCTAATAACAGCCAGGGAGACATTTCACGATCCCTGCAGCCGAGCATCGGGACAATGTCTCCCTGGCTGTGATTAGCACAGCGCCGTGCTCACTTCCTGGCGGGCTCTGCACGTGTTCTATGTGAACACGCCGGAGCTCATCCTTACCTGGCACCTTTAGGATATCAGTAATCCAGAAGGGACATCCCCCTCCTGCTGCTTGTGATAACGGCCGGCTTGGCCGCATCTGTTATTACAAGAAAGCTGACCATCCGCTCTTAAGAATAGTACCGGGGTCACCCTGGTACAACCACTTGAAGCAATATCGGGACGTTTCTGATCCCCATATAAAAAAAAAAAAAAAAAAAAAAAAATCGGAACAGTGGCTCATAATAGGCTACTCTTATAAACCGGCGACCCCCTAATGTGCAGCACTATGGCAACTCCAGATCATACAAAGACAAAGATAGCCGCTTCCTAAGCTGTAAAGTAGAGAAGGGTTTAGTTCCACTTTATTACAGCTCTGTATTTTAAACCAAGATGGAGTGGGGACTGCACATGAGGACCACTGCAGAACATCACCAACTAAACTGGTGGTATGATACCAGCTAGCCACCTATAGCTACTGGCTTACAAGCTGACTCCACCTCAGGCAACCTACCCTTCTATGGTCCAAACATTTTATTCAGCGTTCTGTCTTACCATTGAATAATTTATAGGGTTGGTTTTCCTAAAAATATTTCTTAAAACTTGTCCAATGCCAATAACACATTGAGGGCACAGTATTACTGTAAGCTTGGCCAACTACACGCTCTTTTCACCTCACAATGTGGTAAGGCAACTTACTCCCCCCCACCTCACACACACTCACTCTAGTACCCCATAGGTGTCTATGGCATCAGTCAGTGAGTTATAACAACCATTGCCAACCATTTAGTGATATGCACTTGGACAAAGTCAAGAGGCAACCCATGCCAAACATGTTCACAACCCAATCTGGATTCAGACTCATAGCTTAATAAACAAGGTTTCAAAAAAATTTTTTAGATCAGTTTTGGATGTAAAACCCCTTTGAAACTAACTGGAAACACAGTGAATGTAATAAACAAATATAAAGCTAGATTTAGTAGCCCTATGTAGGCAGCTGTATTTACATACTGCAAAAAGTTGTCAAAAGACTAAGAGCCGGTTCACACAGGGGCGGCACGACTTCGGGGGCGACTCGGCCAGGCGACCTGAAAACGATTTCCAAGGCGATTTGCAAAATTACTTCTGTATAGAAGTCAATGCAAATCGCCCCGAGTCGCCCCCGAAGTAGTACAAGAACCTTTTTCTAAGTCGGAGCGACTCGCGTCGCTCCTATTAGAACGGTTCTATTCACTACAATGGGACGCGACTTGTCAGGCGGCTGTGTCGCCTGACGAGTCGCGCCAGTGTGAACCGGGTCTTAAAACGCTCACTGTTGGGTGGGAACAAATAGTAGAACTTGTATGAATTTACAAAAACCCTTTACATTTTTAAGCAAGCCCGCAAAATGTGCATAATACCAAAGCATGAGCAGACTAACAGTGTGATTTATAATGTAAAAATCATAAATAAATTAACAATGTTTTCAGCAAGAGCAGCGATCCCCTGGCATCACTACAAAGACAATTCTGCTGAAGTTCGCCCATTGTTCCTGCTGTCTGGTAGTCAAGGCTTCATATACTGAGCAGTCAGTGCACATTCTGTATATTCAAATATTTTGTTTGATAAAAAAAAAGGTGAAACTTCAAATGTTTGAAGGTTGTGCGTGATGTTTGGGGATCATTTATTTTCCCCACATAAAGGAATGATGCAGATTACATAAAAATAAAAAATAAAACACTATTGCACGGCTGACTAAGTTCCATGCTTTGTGAGTAAATGGTCCAGAACAAGCACACAGCATGTTGAGTCAATAGATTCAGTACATCCACAACTACTGATCTGTATACCTAAAGTTGATGTAAACCCGATTCATGAAATTTGAGCTGGGCTTATATCTGCAGTGTTTTCTCATCTCTCTTCAAAGCACTAGGTCCCCTGGCTTTCTCCTGCTCCATTCTTCTGTTATCAGCCTGATAACCTCTGACAAGTACCGAGAATGTAGCTGGAGTTTTGTGTTGGGGAGGATGCTGAAAATAAATTAGCAGAAGGGGTTGTAAAGGTTTTTTTTTTTTTTTTTTCTAAATAGGTTCCTTTAAGCTAGTGCATTGTTGGTTCACTTACCTTTTCCTTTGATTTCCCTTCTAAATGTTTATTTTCTTTGTCTGAATTTCTCACTTCCTGTTTGTCCTCAGTAAGCTGTTCTAAATGACTTTCCACCATTCGGATGGTGGAAAGCTTACCGAGGAGAAACAGGAAGTGAGAAATTCAGACAAAGAAAAAAATCATTTAGAAGGGAAATCGAAGGAAAGGGTAAGTGAACCAAAAATGTGCTAGCTTAAAAAGGAACCCATTTAGAAAATACAACACTAACCTTTACAACCCCTTTAACCTATGGAGGAGAGGGGGGTGTCTTTCCTCCAATTAGCGGTCTTTGCTGTATGCCCAGGCTGCACTGCAGTGCTAACCAGGAAGAGAAAATCTAACAGGATCTGAACTTTCTAAAGAATATATAAAGCTGAAGACAGCAAATATATATATATATATATATATATATATATATATATATATATATATATATATATATATATATATATATATATATATGTAAAACTTATGTACAGATATTTGTTTCATCCCCGTTTCCCTGTGTTTACAAGTTAAAATATTTTTTTTTTTTTGCTGGAAAAGTACTTGGAACCCCCATACATTATATTTCAGACACCCTAGAAAATAAACATGGCGGTTGTTGCAATACTTTATGTCACACCATATTTGCGTAGCGATCTTACAAGCAATTTTTAGTGGGAAAAAAAAATACACTTTTTTTTTAATGGCAATTAAGACAGTACAGTTAGCCCAATATATATATATATATATATATATATATATATATATATATATATATATATATATATATATATATATATATATATAAAAAATATAAATAGCTAAATAAATGAAACTAAAGATAGTATTACGCCGAGTAAATTTATACCCAACATGTCAAGCTTCAAAATTGCGCCCACTCGTGGAATGGTGACAAACTTTGACCCCTTATAGGCGATGTTTAAAAATGTCTACAGGTTACGAGTTTTGAGTTACAGAGGAGGTCTAGTGCTAGAATTATTGCTCTCGCTTAAAATATCGCAGCAATACCTCAAAACGTGTGGTTTCAACACAGTTTTCATACTTGGGTATGTGTTCGCTTCTGAGCGTGAGCTCTGCAGGACAGGGTGATTTAATAAAATGATATATTTTTTCTTTATTATTCATTTACATGAGGCCTTACAACCTTGAGCTCAACTATGACAGTTATCAGGATTTTTTTTCTTCCCTGATTCTTATTCAGCTGGATATGTCCGTTTCTGAGGTGTCCTCATAGGATAATATGCTGTATTCTGTGAGAGAATACTCTTCTGAAAATCCCTGAAGCCTTCAATGATGTCATGCTACTCATTTAAGAAGGAAGGCCAATAAAACCATGAGGAGCTGGCAAGGGAAGCAAGAATTTATGCAAGAAAAGCAACGTTCCCTTCAGAAAGTAGCATTCCTTTCAACAACTTGAATAGTTGGTGATCTAATAACTGTGATATAAAAGGCTTAGAGATACAGGGTGATAAAGTATTTGTAGAGTGCCCAGGGTTTCCAGGACATTTCTCAGTAATGATTTCATACTATCACAGCATGACCACAGTCCTTTGCTAGTTTATAGGAAATCTGCAAGCAAACAGCATTTAGTATCACATATTTATATGGACTCCTTTTTTCATTTCTCAGTACAGGATTTGGAGGGGGAAAAAAAAAAAAAAAAAAGTTTGACCGATTTTTTTAATTATTTTTTAGGCCAAAAATAAATAAATAATAAAAATAAAAAATAAAAGTATTTTCACAGACATCATAGGAGCAAAAACATCCTTTCATCTCAACAAGGCACAAACTTACTTTCTGGGCATACTGTATAAAGCTGACATTTTTACATGCTATTAAATGACACTGTACCACATTTGGTGAATATTATCCCTCTCCTTCAAATATTGAACTGTGGAACTTAAAGTAGCAGTTCACCCTAAAACCATCCATCTCTCCAAGCCCTCATTCACATTGAATGCAGCTTTGATATAGTGCCACTTCATCTGAAATAACACAATTTCAAAGCGATAATCTCTATACATACCTTTTCTGAAGCCGTTCTGGTCCAGTCTCCAGTGGCGGAAGCTCTGTGCAGAAAACAGCTGACAACAGCTCAGGAAAGCCAGGGAAGTAATGTCACCCATAGACTCACTATGGCGCTTCCGTTGTTGCTGCCTCTTCTGCACCCGCCTCCACCAAGATGCCGCCGCTGACAGAGGATGCTGGGACCAGACTGAAGCGGCATCAGAAAAGGTATGTATAGCAATTTCTTCTTTACAGGGCTAGATAGATTAGTCTTATAGAATGTTGCTGCAAGTAGATTTAGAGATAGTTTTAAGCTGAACTTGTACGTTAAGACCCCTTTCACACTGGGCGTTTTTCAGGCGCTTTAGCTTTAAAAAAAAAAAAAAAAAAAAAAGCCTGTAAAGCGCCTGAAAGAAGCTGCATCTGCAACCCCAATTTGAAAGCCTGAGTGCTTTCACACTAGAGTGACGGAAAAACGCCCCAGTGTGAAAGGGGTCTTAGCGTTAAAAAAAAGCGCCTGTAAAACGCCTCATATCTGTAATCCCAATGTGAAAGCCCGAGTCCTTTCACACTGAGGCGCTGCGCTGGCAGGGCGTCAAAAAAAAATCCTGCAAGCAGCTTCTTTGCAGCGCTTTAGGATCGTTGAATACAGCGCTCCCAAAGCGCCCCTTCCTATTGAGACGCTTTTTTTTTTTTTTTTTTTTTTTAACGCCAAAGCGCCTGAAAAACGCCCCAGTGTGAAAGGGGTCTTAGCGGAGCTTTACCAGCATTTTTCGGGCACTGGCAGTGTGAAAGCACTCAGGCTTTAACATTGGGATTGCAGATGAGGCTTCTTTCAGTCACTTTTTTTTTATTTTTTACGCCAAAGCACCTGAAAAACGCCCGAAAAACACCCCAGTGTGAAAGGGGTCTAACTGTATTTGAGCATCAAACTAAAAACGCCATTTATTTCACTTTTAATATCAAAGCAAACCCACCCATCCATCTCCCCATGCTTTATTTTATTGACAGATCACTTTACCACCTACATTTCTGGCTGTGACCACCTGGATTAAGGGCAGATTCATGTAGCATTTACTTCCAGGAATCCATCGGCCCTTAAATCAGGCATGCAGACAGAAGGGTATGCTGAAAATGCACTTCTTCCATGCCAACTTTTTTTTTTTCTAAGTCCACGAAGACTATAAAGTATGTATTCATTGTGTATTAATTTCTGGGCCAAAACCCAGAAAATCAATAGATAAAGTAAAAACAAAAAAACTAAACAAACTTGAAAGAAAATATAATATACATTGCAATATATTTACTAATGCTAGCAGCACAGGCATTAACCATAGCTAATGTTGACAGAGCGTTTAGTTCCGCTTTAACACTAAAAAAACTAAATAAAAACTACCAAACAGGAAAAAAACATTTTTTTATATTTTAGGGACATCACAAACTGGCGTAGCCTGCAAAATAACAAGAGGCAAGCGAGCACAAATCTACACACATATGAATAATGCACAGGATGTAGACCGCGTTTCCCATGGGCTCATAACGATTGCCAGTGCGAAATGGCCTTGAGAGCAAGTATCACTAGATATGTTATGTGAATGCATAATGTCCTGTTTAATGACACAGTAAGGCAGCCAATGAGACTAAAATAGGACACTAGTGCCTAACATTTTGGAGCCTATTCTCAACTGCAGGACAGAATTCCTGCCTGTTTTTGGCTTAGCGACGGCCAAAAACGTGTTTACCCTGAACAGACTGAAGAGGGTAAGAAATTTAGTAAGGTATATATTTTCCAGTGTCCTTTTCTTGCAGCAATAAAATCTTGACAAAAGGTTCTCTTTACTGCTCTATAAAAAAAACTTCACCCAGGATAAGAAGGTTGGAGAAAGACTGGTCTAACTCTTGGAATAATTTGAGGTCTCTGGGAATCCCTACTAAAAATGATCATATCTACATTTAACAATAAAATAGTATGATCAGTTTGATGTTGAACATTTTAAAGCCCAACTCTGGGAAAAGTAAAAGTTCTCCCCTGAGGTGGGGCTGTGCAGAAAGGCCCCCCCGTCACCTTTGCAGACTGTGCAGAAAGGCCCCCCCGTCACCTTTGCAGACTGTGCAGAAAGGCCCCCCCGTCACCTTTGCAGACAGTGCAGAAAGGCCCCCCCGTCACCTTTGCAGACAGTGCAGAAAGGCCCCCCCGTCACCTTTGCAGACAGTGCAGAAAGGCCCCCCCGTCACCTTTGCAGACAGTGCAGAAAGGCCCCCCCCGTCACCTTTGCAGACAGTGCAGAAAGGCCCCCCCCCCGTCACCTTTGCAGACAGTGCAGAAAAGCCCCCCCCCCGTCACCTTTGCAGACAGTGCAGAAAAGCCCCCCGTCACCTTTGCAGACAGTGCAGAAAGGCCCCCCCGTCACCTTTGCAGACAGTGCAGAAAGGCCCCCCCGTCACCTTTGCAGACAGTGCAGAAAGGCCCCCCCGTCACCTTTGCAGACAGTGCAGAAAGGCCCCCCCGTCACCTTTGCAGACAGTGCAGAAAGGCCCCCCCCGTCACCTTTGCAGACAGTGCAGAAAGGCCCCCCCCGTCACCTTTGCAGACAGTGCAGAAAGGCCCCCCCCGTCACCTTTGCAGACAGTGCAGAAAGGCCCCCCCGTCACCTTTGCAGACAGTGCAGAAAGGCCCCCCCGTCACCTTTGCAGACAGTGCAGAAAGGCCCCCCCCGTCACCTTTGCAGACAGTGCAGAAAGGCCCCCCCCGTCACCTTTGCAGACAGTGCAGAAAGGCCCCCCCCCGTCACCTTTGCAGACAGTGCAGAAAGGCCCCCCCCGTCACCTTTGCAGACAGTGCAGAAAGGCCCCCCCGTCACCTTTGCAGACAGTGCAGAAAGGCCCCCCCCGTCACCTTTGCAGACAGTGCAGAAAGGCCCCCCCCCCCCCGTCACCTTTGCAGACAGTGCAGAAAGGCCCCCCCCCGTCACCTTTGCAGACAGTGCAGAAAGGCCCCCCCCCCGTCACCTTTGCAGACAGTGCAGAAAAGCCCCCCCCGTCACCTTTGCAGACAGTGCAGAAAAGCCCCCCGTCACCTTTGCAGACAGTGCAGAAAGGCCCCCCCGTCACCTTTGCAGACAGTGCAGAAAGGCCCCCCCGTCACCTTTGCAGACAGTGCAGAAAGGCCCCCCCGTCACCTTTGCAGACAGTGCAGAAAGGCCCCCCCGTCACCTTTGCAGACAGTGCAGAAAGGCCCCCCCCGTCACCTTTGCAGACAGTGCAGAAAGGCCCCCCCCGTCACCTTTGCAGACAGTGCAGAAAGGCCCCCCCGTCACCTTTGCAGACAGTGCAGAAAGGCCCCCCCGTCACCTTTGCAGACAGTGCAGAAAGGCCCCCCCGTCACCTTTGCAGACAGTGCAGAAAGGCCCCCCCCGTCACCTTTGCAGACAGTGCAGAAAGGCCCCCCCCCGTCACCTTTGCAGACAGTGCAGAAAGGCCCCCCCCGTCACCTTTGCAGACAGTGCAGAAAGGCCCCCCCCGTCACCTTTGCAGACAGTGCAGAAAGGCCCCCCCGTCACCTTTGCAGACAGTGCAGAAAGGCCCCCCCCGTCACCTTTGCAGACAGTGCAGAAAGGCCCCCCCCCCCCGTCACCTTTGCAGACAGTGCAGAAAGGCCCCCCCCCGTCACCTTTGCAGACAGTGCAGAAAGGCCCCCCCCGTCACCTTTGCAGACAGTGCAGAAAGGCCCCCCCCGTCACCTTTGCAGACAGTGCAGAAAGGCCCCCCCCCCGTCACCTTTGCAGACAGTGCAGAAAGGCCCCCCCCCCGTCACCTTTGCAGACAGTGCAGAAAGGCCCCCCCCCCGTCACCTTTGCAGACAGTGCAGAAAGGCCCCCCCCGTCACCTTTGCAGACAGTGCAGAAAGGCCCCCCCCCGTCACCTTTGCAGAAAGGCCCCCCCCGTCACCTTTGCAGAAAGGCCCCCCCCGTCACCTTTGCAGAAAGGCCCCCCCGTCACCTTTGCAGAAAGGCCCCCCCGTCACCTTTGCAGAAAGGCCCCCCCGTCACCTTTGCAGAAAGGCCCCCCCGTCACCTTTGCAGAAAGGCCCCCCCGTCACCTTTGCAGAAAGGCCCCCCCGTCACCTTTGCAGAAAGGCCCCCCCCGTCACCTTTGCAGAAAGGCCCCCCCCGTCACCTTTGCAGAAAGGCCCCCCCCGTCACCTTTGCAGAAAGGCCCCCCATTACCTTTTCAGACTGTGCAGAAAGGGCCCCCGTCACCTTTATGACCAGAGGAGAGAGACCCTTCATTGATAATCATTGTGAGTGGGAAATTAATATGTCATTGCTCCCTTCTCAAGCGATCCCTAGGGATCCACAGAACCTTGGTAGAAAAATCAAGACTAATGCCGCGTACGCACGATTGGGCTTTTGCCTGGCCAAATCTCATCGGAATTCCAATCGGAGAAAAATAGAACGTGTTCTATATCTAAACTCCGATGGAATTCATTGGAATTTAGAATGAAAAAACTCAGATGGGGCTACACACGATTGGAATATCCGATGGAAAAAGTCCGTCTGACCTTTTCCATCGGAAATTCCGATCATGTGTACAAGGCATTACACTGCAACTGCACTTAAAAATCAACTTCTCTCTTTGAAATCATAAACTGTGTATCCCTGCCACGTAAAACCAACCATTTAGGTGAAAGGGACACAGAAAAATGAATAAAAGCGTGCACAGTAAATCTCTAGGCCTGGAAACCTATTTGTCTCTCTCATGTATACTCCGATAGGAGTTGCACACTGCAAAATGGACATGTATTTTGTAAAATGCCGAAAAAACTAATAATAATAGTAGTAGTAGTAGTAGTAGTAGTAAATGTGTTGTTGGGGCATGCAAACATCAGACTGTGTTGTATGGCAAGCTAGGGCTTTGCTCCAATGTAAGCACTTGCTGGCAGTAATCTCATTTGTAGCACAGTCAAATCAAAGTCCTGCTAATGAGATGATGTAGGGAAGTAGGGAAAAAGTAGGGAAAACTCACAGTAGCAAAGAGGTTTAATTGCCTGTGTAGCACTCAGCCTAAACCTGATCAAAATAGTCAACAGTGAAGGCTAATCCAATGTTCATTGATAAAGTATGTCAATATGACTCACTGGAGAGAAAGGTTCGTTTTACAGGTTGGGAGATTTTTTTCTAAATCGAAACAATGACATCACCAGGAATAGAAAAAAAAAAAAAAAAAAAGGTGGAGTAATGGATGGTCACATGAATGTCAATATAAAAGGCTTGTATAATATAAAGTGACATACTTAGGCATTGCTCCAACAATCCCGCCCATGATATTGACATAATGCACACAAGTCAGATATTTGTCATGTGCACATCACAGAAATGCTGTCACAATACTGACTGTGCATAGGAATGCAGGAATAAATATGCAATTAATAAGATATCAAAGAATTATATGTATAGGGTACGATCGTGGCAGGTCTGGGTAGTACAAGGTATTACAGTGGCAGGTCTGGGTAGTACAAGGTATTACAGTGGCAGGTCTGGGTAGTACAAGGTATTACAGTGGCAGGTCTGGGTAGTACAAGGTATTACAGTGGCAGGTCTGGGTAGTACAAGGTATTACAGTGGCAGGTCTGGGTAGTACAAGGCATTACAGTGGCAGGTCTGGGTAGTACAAGGCATTACAGTGGCAGGTCTGGGTAAATGTATCCAGGGCTTCAGGAATGCGCTATGCACAAAGTGCAGGGTGCAATGTTCAGGGGGTGCGCTATGTACAGGGTGCACAGCCTAGGGGTGCGCTATGCACAGCTCAGCTCTCTTTCACAGGTTGTCCACATCTCCCCTTGTCCCAGATGTGAAGGCAAGGATCTGTGAAAGCCACCGAGAGGAAAGCTGACCTTGTACATACAGAAGGCTTCTGTGTTTACAAGAAACAGTGGAGCGGAGGGCAAGAGCCAGAGGTGAAGAAATTTAGTTGAACCACGTTCCAGCTGAAGAAAGGCCCTGGGTGCGAGAGACCCATGGAATGGCCTGGCGGTTCATATAGAGCCCGCGGGCCTTGTGTTCGATTTGTGTGTTAAATAGAAAAAAAAAAAAGAAAAGAAGGTTGTTTCAGTGAACTGCCTTACCTTCTATTTACTTCTCTCCATTTTTACAATACAGTCCTCAGTGCAAATGTGTCTGAAAGAGCAGCTTTATTTGCTTTTCACATTAAAATTCTCTTAAATTAACAAAAATATAAAAAAAAAAATCCCCCCGAAATGTATTAGCTTACCCATGATCTCTAAACTCCCACATTACGCCAAATGAAAACACAAGTGAACATTATGATAACGAAGACATCCTTCAACGAGGCAGCACAGAGGACAGCCTTGTCTCCAGAAGAATTACACTGCTGTACAGAATTTCTTGTTAAAGAGTTGGCCGAAAATCTCGAGCAGCTAGTGTTCCTGGATTGCCAGCAAGTAGCCAGGACAAGACGTGTAAACATCTACGCTGAAGCCTGGCAGCAGGCTGACAGCTCCAGATAAAAAGATACCTTGTTAAAAAGTCTATCGGCAGGAGCTGGAAATCTGTTCACCACAAGGCCTCTAAAAAAACAGGCAGGGAGCAAGGAGAAACCACAGAAGACACGGCAGACAGCTACGAAAAATCACTCTCTGTGCTCGGAGGGAAAAAAACACCAACAATATAGATTTGCAATGGGACTGGTGGTTCACTTTATATCAGGGGTGTCCAAACTTTTTTTAAAGAGGGCCAGATTTGATGAAGTGAACATGCGTAAGGGGCCGACCATTTTTGCCTGATATTCTTTGAACCATTAAAATTCAGCCTAAGTGTGTTTGTCCGAGCAATAATACACTACCCAACAAGAATTCTCCTGCCTTTGTGGCTGTATGTGGTGAAGAGATGAGATTGGGCATGTTATTTGTATCTAAATATCTATAGATATATCTATATAGATATATATCTTTTGTGGCCCCAGTGAATCCCTGAGTGCCGCTCAACACTAAGGATGAGCTTAGCTTGGGAGTGTTATTTTATGTATACCTTATTTATTGGCGTATAACACGCACCTTCACTTTTTTCTTTTTTAACAGAGATGACACCTTTACTTTAAGAGGGTAGTTTCAGAGGAATTTTTTTTTTTTTTAAATAAAGAACTGTGAAGCTAAAAAAGGGTCAGTGCCCATTGCCATGAATGCAGCCTCCCCATTGCCATGAATGCAGCCTGATCCATGCCCATTTGCAGCCTCGGAGGGGACAGGGAGGGGGTGGGACGAGCGCTAACAGATTACATGCAGGAGAATATCCTGTTTTCTCGGCGGCCTCTTTAATACCAAGTCCTGCCTTCTATGATAGACAGAACAGTTGTCCAATGGCAGCCCAGGAGACAGAACTTCCTAGTACAGATGCCGCTGAGTAAGCGCTTGTTATGTCCCCTCCCCGTCCCCTCTGAGGTAGTGCCAATAAATACAGTATATATCTTTAGTAGCCCAGGGGCCGCAAAAGATATATATATCCAAATTACCAGGGGGGCCACTTTAAACCGGAACAAGGGCCGCATTCGGCCCACAGGTCGGACTTTGGACATGCCTGCTTTATATAAAAAATTACAGCTTCAGATGCCAGTCTATGGTCATATCAAGGGTCTTGGATACCCTCCTGAGAAAAAAAACTACAGGTCTACTAAAAAAAAAAAAAAAAAAAAAAAAAAAAAAACAGACCCTCTGTGGACCCTACGTCCAATATCACAATGGTGTGGAAGGGGGAACCTCAGTCATTAACAGAATACATAAAACATACAAAACATAGAAGTGGATCTATACTCAAATGTCATTATAAATCTAGGTTTATAGACATGCTAGGATGGATGCCTGTATAATAATGGGCCAAAATAGTTGCATTTCCTGGAGAAATTGTTGCTCCCAGGTTCTATTCAAAGATGATAACATGACAAAAAGACTAATGCCACGTATACACGGCCGGTTTTACCGACGGAATTCCGCTCAAGCTGTCTTACTAGCTGCATACACACGGACACACCAAATTCTGACCGTCAAAAACACAGTGACGTACAAGACTACAAGGAGCCTAGAAAAATAAAGTTCAATGCTTCTGAGCAGGCATGGTTTTTTCTCTGTCGGAATTCCATACAGACGAAATAACATTTTTCCATCAAAAATTCCAATCTGAAAAAAAAAAAAAAGTCTAAGTCTGTCGGAATTTCCAACGGAAAAAGTCAGATGGGGTACACAAACGGTCGGAATATCAGATGAAAAATATCTGCCTGACTTTTTTCAGCGGCATATTTCTAATATCAGACTCTCTGCTAAAAGGGGAGGCCAAGTCATTCTGAACTTGGGTACTCCCCTTCTACAGAGATTACATGACCAAAACGCTAGAGTTTTGGTAATGTGACCAGTACTGATGGACCAGTACAAGAAGAACATTCTCCAGGAAACGCAAGCGTTTCCCCCTGTGAATTTTTACTCTTTACTATTCCAGCAAGCCTGTCAGAATAGCTTGATGTCAGTTCTTTTTTAAAGGGGATGTCCACCCAAACCAATATTTCAGGTTACAGCAGATATTGGACCTGAAAGTTTTCTCTCATGGTCGCCTCATGGGAAGTTCCCTGTGCTTCAATAGTCTCTACAAAATTCATACAATTATGGGGAGAGGGTTAAAGTGATTGTTATTTTTATTGAAAATAGACTTTGCAGAAAAGTCATACTTACTTGCTCTGTTACAGTGGATTTGCACAGAGCAGCCCAGATCTTCCTCTTCTCCCGTCCCTGGCTCCTCCATCCTGGTGAGTGCCTGAGCTCCCTGTGCTTATTCAGATATGGAGCTGCGGCCCGGCCCCCTCTCTCTCCTGATTGGCTGACCAACTGATAGGAGGAGCCAATTGCCCCACTGCCGTTTCTCAGCCAATCAGGAGGGAGAGTCTCGGACTGCATGGGGATGAAAACGTCAAATTTATGACGAAACGCGTCTGGGGAGGTGTGCAGTGATGTTACCGCGTTCTACGCAAGGAGGAAGGGCTCCTATCACGCCGGCATTTGTTTTGTACATGCTCGCATCTTATGGATGTTTGCAAGTAGGATTTTATATTTATTAAAACCTGTTCTAAAAACATTATCACGCTATAGTCCGGTTTTT
The DNA here is from genome assembly GCF_905171775.1 of Rana temporaria. Lineage (NCBI taxonomy): Eukaryota > Metazoa > Chordata > Amphibia > Anura > Ranidae > Rana > Rana temporaria. The sequence continues at coordinate 217,274,385 of NC_053491.1, read as the reverse complement.
TTCAATTTCATTTATGACCCACGGATGGATTGCATGATACGGATTAGAGCTTCCATGACCTGATGACATCTTATTGTGGCTTTGGAATACCCTGCGTTCACTTGATGCTGGATTACTATACATTGCTGTTTATATCTATCATTTGGTCTTCACGGATGTCACGTGCACCTGGGTGTTCGTCTTGATCCTAACCATTTAAGGCGTTTATTCAACATTTATTTTGGATTTAATCTATAATTTTCCTTTTTTAAGAAAATGTTTTCTTTAAAGGACTTTATATGGGGTTATGTTTTTATTTAGGTGACCTATAATCTGTATTTTTACACTGTTATGTTTATGCCATCCTTGCTTGCTGAGTATAAAAACAAATTTTGTTGGCGCAGGTTTTCTTTTCCCCATATCAACATGCTGAACAGGGAATATTTATATACTATACATATGTATCACACACGCACACACACTGCACGAGCAAACACAGTAGATCTCAGCTTAGGCCATGATCTCAGATAAGGGCAACCTGACTCACAATGAAGCTCTGTGTTCCATCAGGATGCCAGGCAGACGTACAACATTCCACTCCTAGAGCTCCTCGTGCAGGCTATAGCATTTTGCTCGGGTGAAACTAGTCAATCCCCAAGTAAATGGATTGAGCGAACATTGGCAGGATGTACTCTACGTTCACTTAGTAATACCGGCTTGTCCAAACAAGCAACAATCTGGCGTTCTTGACATACCAGGTATGCATACTTAGATTGTGATTTGTAGTTCTAAAATACGTTTTTAAAATGAGGAATCAAAAACCAGACGAAGAGTCCCATGGCAAAACATAATCCTACATGTCATCCACTTGGCTTAAAAAAAAAAAAAAAAAAAATCGTGTGTAGCAGCACCCCTAATAGTTACCCGAGCCCATCTCAACCCAGGGATTTGCACGAATGTCCGTCATTATTGACTGAGAAACAGCAGCAGCACCATTATTGGCTACAGATGCTGTCAAAGTAATTTAGCCAATCAGGAAAGAGGACGGAGTCTGAATTGACACACTGAGCTGCAGATCGACTCGGGTGCCTCCATAGCAAGCTGCTTGCTGTGGGGGCACTCGACAGGGGGGAGAGGCCAGGAGCCCCGAAGAGAGACCCCAGAAAAGGAGGATCGGGGCTACTCTGTGCAAAACCACTGCACAGAGCAGGCAAGTATGTTTTTTTTTTTGTTTGTTTAAATAATAGACTTTAGTATCACTTTAAATTAAATTATAAAGAAAAATGTAATATTAAAACACACACATCACGATAGAGGTTTTCAAATTAAAGCAGAACTAAAAAAACAAATACATTTATATACATACACACACACACACACATACACATACACACACACATACACACACACACACACACACACACACACACACACACACACACACACACACACACATACATACACATACATACACATACATACACATACATACATACATACATACATACATACATACATACATACATACATACATACATACATACATACATACATACATACATATACATACATATATAAATAAATAAATAAATAAAAGGGGGGAGCTTTTATATTCACCTTTCTACTAATGGTCCTGTCCCTGTTGGCATTTTTCCTCTGACAGTTTTCGGCCATCTTCTTGGCTGGCGGATCTAGGGGGCCCAAAAGGGCAAGTTTGTCCCATTCCCCCCCCCCGCCCCAAGAAATTTGTAGTGGTTAAGTGGGCGGTTGACAGAGCGGGTGAGAGAGCAAGTGGGCGGCTTGCAGGTGGGTGAGAAAGCGGGCAGCTCGGTATGCGACCAGGTGACTTGCGAATCAGCAAGCCGCCGGGTGGGGAAGCAGAGAGAGGACATCATCCCTCAGCACCCAGCATCCCTGCATCATCCCCGTGGCGCTGCCATTGATCGTCTGTTCCCTGATAAAGGGAAAGGTGATCAATGACGTCACACGTCCAGCCCCGCCCCCCTACAGTTAGAAACACATATGAGGTCACACATAACCTCCAAACTGCAATTGTAATTTTTACAGTAAACAATGCATTTTTATAGCATTTTTTGCTGTGAAAATGACAATGGTCCCAAAAATGTGTCAAAATTGTCCGATGTGTCCGCCATAATGTTGCAGTCACGGAAAAAAAAAAAAAAAAAAAAAAAAATCGCTGATCGCCACCATTAGTGATAAAAAAAATATAATAATAAAAATGCAATAAAGCTATCCCCTATTTGTAAACGCTATAAATTTTGCGCAAACCAAAATCAATAAACGCTTATTGCCATTTTTTTTTACCAAAAATAGGTAGAAGAATACGTATCGGCCTTAACTTGGGGAAAAAAAAACGTTTTTTTATATATTTTTGGGGGATATTTATTATAGCAAAAAATATTGCATTTTTTTTAGAATTGTCGCTCTATTGTTGTTTATAGCGCAAAAAATAAAAACCGCAGGTGGTGATCAAATACCACCAAAAGAAATCTCTATTTGTGGGAAAAAAAGAACGCCAATTTTGTTTGGGAGCCACATCGCACGACCGCGCAATTGTCAGTTAAATTGACGCAGTGCTGAGTCTTAAGTGGTTAAAAAAAAAAATAAGAAAAAAACAAAGCTTTACAACCACTTTAAGAAATGCAAGTTTAAAAAACAGGTTAATATGATATATTTTCCTATTTACTAATGCTAACAACATGAGGATTAAAAATAGTCCACGTTGATTGAGATAGTTTAGTACCACTTAAAGTATCTGTAATTTGCTGTTACTTTACATTTATAATAGGTGCCTTTTATTTTTTTAATGGTCCTTTCACATGGGTGGTCCGGCCGGCGGACTCAGTTTTGCTGAGCGAGGGATTGAGCCGCTGATCCCCGCAGAGAAGGCGGTGACAGGTCCGTCTCCGCTCACTGTGTGGAGACAGACCTGTCAGAGCCCCACTCTTATCTATGAGCGATCGGATGAAAACTGACCGCCTGTCTGTTTTAATCCGATCCTCCAGACGGATGGAAAATAGGGTTTCCATCCATCTGGATTTCACAGACAGTATAGGATATTGGTGGATGTCAGCGGACAGGTCAATGCTGACATCCGCACCTCCATACAAGTGAATGGAGCGTCCGGTCAGGTCCGCCTGAAAAACTGACAGGCAGACCTACTCGGAGCTCCCGTGTGAAAGGGGCCTAAGGGAGAAGTTCCTTTCAAGCCTTTAGACCCCTGGTCATAGGGTTGCGCCGCATTAGCGCATTTACTGGAATGGGCTGCCTACACGCACCAAAAAAATAAAAAATAAATAAGGGTGCACGCAGCAACGTACATTGTGCTGTTTTGCAATACAAGTGTGTTCAAAGGGTGCGGTTGGGTGTCATTCAAAATAACGAGCACCACATTGCACCAATGTACACTACCATGCAATGCTGCAGTACGATGGTGTGAACAGAGCCTTAAAACCGTTGTAAAATCGCTGAAGGTTTTTTCAGGTAAAGTCATAATGTGCTAGTATGCATCGCATGCACGGTCATCCCTGGAGGCCGCTTTCATCTTCACCTGTCTTGCTTCTGGTGCTCTATGACTGGCCAGAACCACGATTAAGTGGCTTCCATCCACCGTTCACGTCACAAGGCTCTGAAGGAATGGCATGGGCGGCCATTACATAGATAGTCAGGTTGAAAAAAGACAAGTCCATCCAGTTCAACCATAAAAAAATAAACAAAATATAATATAATATAATATAATATAATATATCTTACAATCCAATATACCCAATTATATACCCACAGTGGATCCAGAGGGAGGCAAAAAAAAAAAACAGCAAAGCATGAGATCCAATTTGCTACAGCAGGGGAAAAAAATCCTTCCTGATCCCCCGAGAGGCAATCGGATATACCCTGGATCAGGTGACGCATAGAGATGAAACAAATCCTCCTATACAAGTTGTACCTATTTATACCCATCTTACCCCCTACATCCATTTAAAGTGCAGAATTTATACAGGATCTCTCAGCTTTGAAAAGCAGGGGGGCATAAGTTCTAATCAGTGAGGAGAGCTGATTGGGGGGGGGAAGGGACACACCGTCTTCACACAGGAACAAAGCTGAGGCTGCCAATCAGCCGGAGATCCCTCCCGTCACCATTTTTCTCTTGGTGTCAGAAAACTTGTCCGATGCGATTTATGCCGATAGAAAAATTAGGCAGCACACAGAAAGGACACCAAGTGCTGTGGATTGAAAGAGAAGCACACACTATAGAGGGACATTCTTTGTTCATATTTCATGTCCAAGGTTTACAACCACTTTAACTTCAGCTGCCTATATTTATAGATCTAGGACACAAAAGTTATGCTCTGGTATCTTAAAATCTGTAAAATTTTGAGTAAATTTTCACCCATAAAACAAACATATACTGTACTGCTTTATTTAAAGCCCAACTCCAGGCAACTAAAATGCTTAACATTTTACTTTGATCAGTACACTTAGTGGGCAGTGCTAAGATATTAATATTTCACAGGAATGTCAGGATGCCAGTAAACCTGCGGATCTGTAAACTGTTGCTATGCAACCTGTTCCACTGTGCCATTTTCCAAAGGGCTTCACGTTATGGTTTAGGCTTATGTAACACAACACATAGCATGTAATTATTAGATGTATCCATTTCGAATATATTAATAACTTTTAAATCCCTAAAGCCATGCTTTTTCTTTTGTGTGATCGTTTATATGTGCGGATTATGAAAAGTACTCTAACCTACGTAGGTCAGCAGTTTCCTAAATGAGCGCTTGTTCACACAGTTTTATATTTAAAAAGTTAAACTTTTTAACTAAAACCCACTCTGCAAGCCCCCAGCATTTCATAAAGTATAATCTCACACATGCTTCATTAGTCACCTCTCTCTAACAGCAGCAGCCTCCTCTGATATTTGGACCATATTGTTACTTGGACTTGCTGAGCTGGCCCAGCGAGTCTCCATAAAATGGTGCCGTCCCTTTAGAGTCCATAGTATAGGAATACGGCCCTTTTCAAATCTATGGAGAGTCACCGCACAGGTGTGGCCAGACAACCAAACTCGCCATGCTAGAATTACCAACTGTAAACCATCAGCAAGAGTAACACATACCCTTTGTGTAGTATGAAGAGGGTCCCCAGTCGCAAAGAAAACTCAAGAGATTAACCCCAAAGTTAAAACTCCCCAAAAGGTTTAGGGTGGATTGGAAGCACCCCCATAAAGGAATGCCCAGAATGGTGAGACAGAATTGCCAGAATGAGTGTAGGATGGAGCCAATGCCATTAGCACACAAAAGGGTCCTACAAGGACACTCACAAAAGGAAACACCTTGCAAAAGTTGACCTCAAGCTATAAGCCTAAGAAAGCTCCTGACCCCCCCCAAATCTAGCATCAGGTGTGCGGGGCAGAACAGGTTCTTAGCTGCCTGAACAGGTTGAAGGATCACAATTAAAAACATATCTATTGCTTCTTAGAAAGCAGACCTATGACAGAAAAGGGGGCTGAAATGGGCAGGGAAAAAATTAAATTAAAAATAGGAGGTGGTGACCTTGAAATCTGGACACTCCTATGAGGAAGCAGAAGGGGTCCACCCCCATTTGGTGGCAAGGGACCTGAGGACACACAGTCTATGGAACTTTTTAGCAACGGCCAAAAGGTGAAAAATAGTTACCTAATGCTGGACTTAGAGAAACCAGATTCAGCCAGATCTTGCTGGTTTTAGACCCTTTGGGAGGTTGCTGGCAACCAAAATCCATAAAGCAGACACTCTTCAAGGAAGTCAGCCAAGTGTCCCAAATATGGATGCCAGAAAAAAAAGGCACACGGCTGAGCACAGAAGCCAAAGGCTCTAAAAAGTATAAGGTTCGCTGAATGACACCAAGGATCCCACTACGGTACAGTTAGAATTGGTCCCAGTCAACCCATTAGGTCAGGAGGTCCCTCAGGAGAGGAAGGCAGCTGATGGGGAACAATGTACCATGAAGAACTTCATGACGGAAGGACATTGGATTTTCTTCAGTTAAGGAGTGAAGGCCCAGATGTTAACACCTGGACTGGAGCAAGGGGTCCAGGGGTAAGATGAACCCAAGGAGACTGGGAAAGAGCATTAATCTGCCCAGGAGCAAATGGGAGATACAAAAAGAGCAACTGATGAGGGTAGCAGAGGCAAGGAATTAGCCTGGGAGCCTAAAGGGGTACTCTCTGAACCTGAATGCCAGTGAGGAAAACTACCTAAGGACTCGCCAGGGTTCAAAGTTAGCCTCCTACTTGTAGAAGATTATTCATAGGGTTTATGTGATCCGATTTTGGGTACTATGTGATGAGTACTTCTCCCTAAACCTCCAAAACGCAGGGTAGTACGCACTACACCAATAAGGTCCCAAACAACCCCCCTGTAATTTTGGAGGTTACAATAAGAGACTAAAGTACCTCTTTAGAGACAGACTGTTTGGAACATGAATTGGGGTCAGATTACCACAGTTTTTTCCATAGCCTCATGAAGGTCAGAGAGACTCTGCTGGGTATGACACAAGGAATTTGGCAAATCTGCATTAGAGGATCACAATGACAGGGAAGGTGGACTCCTCTTCACCCGAGGGATCTGAAGGAGACTCTACTGATGTATATCCTAGAACGAAAAAGGTCACTAGATTCCAGATTGCAGGCATTGGTTACCTCAGGAGGATAAAGACACTCCAGGGGAACAGTCAGGAGAGCATTGGCTGGGGTCACCCAATGCATCAGGACTGTACCTTTATGTCCATGTGCAGACATGTTGTGTCTGCTTAGCAGTGATGATACTAGGCCCATAGTGTGATGTAAGGCCTCAGGTACTCACAAGTGTAACTGTGGTTCAGAAGGCCACAGGTGACCAGGTCACTGTAGGCAGGCAAAGCGGGAAAAGCAGCAGGAGGGTGAAAAACAAAGTTTGGTGCTTCCTCTACGCTGAATGTTGGAAAGCAAAGTTTGGTGCTTCCTCTACGCTGAATGTTGGAAAGCAAAGTTTGGTGCTTCCTCTACGCTGAATGTTGGAAAGCAAAGTTTGGTGCTTCCTCTACGCTGAATGTTGGAAAGCAAAGTTTGGTGCTTCCTCTACACTGAATGGTGGAAAGCAAAGTTTGGTGCTTCCTCTACGCTGAATGGTGGAAAGCAAAGTTTGGTGCTTCCTCTACGCTGAATGGTGGAAAGCAAAGTTTGGTGCTTCCTCTACGCTGAATGGTGGAAAGCAAAGTTTGGAGCATGACACTCCACTCAGCAGATGGTGTCAGTGCTCAGTCCCTCAGTGTTAATCCTTTCCATGGTAAAATTGCCAGTGCAGGAAATCTGAAAGGCTCCCAGGGGTGCAAACTGTGGGATAGCTCCTAAAGCTTCAGCCCAAATGGTCCTACTTAACAGACTCAGTCTTCAGAGACAAGGCTGAACGCTGTCATGACATCATTACACGCAATATGTATCTGTGGCATGAAACATAACTTCTGTTTGACCATCTACTATATAGTCCTAAACAAATATTTTTTTGACAATGAACAGAACTGTACTGACAAGGCTACAAAGCCTACAAAAGGCCACATAGTTTATTCTGCATTAACATAAGAAAACATGTTGGCCAACGACAATATCACGCTGACTACACATGGCACCTATGGACAAAATAGAAATCAATCACTTTTAAATTTTCCTGGAGGCTCTATGAAAGGTCCTAAAGATTAGGAGAAATAATAAAAGCTTTGCATTACACACCCACAGCTTTATAAAAAAAAAAAAAAAAAAAATGGAGGAAAACTCACATTATCAACACCTACACACCAAGTAATGTTTTCCGCTTCTCACTGACATAGCGAGAAAAGATACCATAGCAACCAAGACTTATGTACCACATCCCAAAAGACATGAAGAAATTGGGGCGTTAATGAAAGGTTTTCTCAGAGACTAAAATAATGAAAAATCAGGGAACAGAAATAACCAATTACATGAGAGCAAAATGTGGAGGTTCACTTTGTTGTACCTGTACTTTTCTCTAAATGAATAATGAATTGAAAAAATAATCTCTTAAAAGAGGAACTGCAGTCTGCTTACAGAATTTGAAATAAAAACAACATCTTTGCCATTCTAAAGCTTCCCTCCAACCACTTGGCATATTAATTTTATATATACTCTTACTCTGTACTTGCCAAATATGCTGCAGAAATCTCCCTTTACTGAGTCTAGCTGCATCCATTTTAACTGTGGGCAGTTGAAGCTGCGGCTTGTTCACTTCCTGGATTTACACAGACACACATAGTTACCCATTAGGTGAGGTTGAAAAAAAAAGACACAAATCCATCAAGTGGATTTTTTGTCAGTATTATATTGTATATACCTGTATGTTGTGATCCTTCAGGTGCTTAGCTAATCGTTTCTTGGAACTATCAATGTTCCCCGTTGAAACCAATGCCTGTGGAACGTCGGTGTGGCTCTATACGGCGCCTGCGCACCGACGTTCGGCTACTTTCGGAAAATCTTGACGCGATAGATGTGACCGTAGGAAGCCTGTCAATCAAATAGGAACACCCAGTCCCACAGCCCATACCCGGAAGCGGTGGAGAAGATCGCTCTCTAAAACGGTAAGTACTGCTTCAATTTAAAAAAAAAAAAAAAAACTATCCGATTCCCCTTTACAAAATGAGCATCAATCTAATGTTAAAAATGTACTTTTCGGGTGAACCTCCACTTTAAGGTTAAACCTCTTTTCTTAATTTAATGAGTGGCAACGTGTCTTATTAAACTCCCTTCCGCGGAAAAGTTTTATCCCTATTGTGGGGTCACCAGTACAGCATTTATAAATTATAAACCATATCCCCTCTCAAGCGTCTCTTCTCCAGAGAGAATAAGTTCAGTGCTCATAACCTTTCCTCATAACCAATATCCTCCAGTCCTTGTAGGCAATGTCCATCTATCTATCAGGGCTCGACAAACCCCAGGCGCCAGGTTGCACTGGTGACTAGAATTAGCGACTGGCTCCAGGCATGTACTGGCCATTGGGACTTCAGTGACAGCGGAATAGCCCCCCCCCTCCCTGCAACACTCACCACCTCTCCCTGGCTAGTTATGCAGCGTGACTGAATACAGATATGCTCCTCAGGAGTCGCACTGAGAAGCTCATTATACGATCCGGAAGGAAGGCGGCCACACACAGATGTGACATAAGCTTCCTCAGCACTCATTCTGCTGGTCTTTCCTTCCCCCGCTGTCCATCCTGTCTGCTGCCGCGGAGAAGCTAGATGGAGATAGGAGGAAGGAAAGACCAGGAGAACAAGTGCAGAGGAAGCTTATGTCACAGCTGTGTGTGGCCGCCGTCCTACCGGATCATATGATAAGCTTCTCAGTGCGACTCCCAAAGAGCATGTCTGTATTCAGTCACGCTGAAGTTAACTAGCCAGGGAGAGGAGGTGAGCGCTGCGGGGGACCAGAGCATCATGGGAGGGGGGTAATAAAGGCACATGGGGTACCAAAGCAGCATGGGGGGGGTAGAGCACGAGGACCTGAGCAGCAAGGGGGGGGGGGAATAGAGGAGCATGGGGACCTGAGCAGCATGGGTGACCTGAGCAGCATGGGAAAAAAAAAAAAAAAAAAAAGAAGGAGGAGCACGGGGGGAAAAAGAAGAGCACAGGGACCAAGGCAGCATGGGGGGAAAAAGAGGAGCACAGGGACCAGCGCAGCATGGGGAGAAAAGAGGAGCACAGGGACCAGCGCAGCATGGGGAGAAAAGAGGAGCACAGGGACCAGCGCAGCAT
>NC_053491.1:217149608-217259608 GCF_905171775.1 Rana temporaria | reverse complement strand
GCTGAGACAGGCGCCAAAACAAGCCGCACAGTGGAGGAAAGTATAACATGTTTGTTATTTTTTTTAAACGGGAACCTTTAGCGTCCCTTTAACCCACAGGTCCCATATCTTATGAAATTTACGAGGGTATCCTCTAGCTTCATAAGTAAGTTTGTAAAGTGGGAGTGCTTGATTAACAAGAGTAAGCCAAAAGGCTAGAGTTGGTGGGGTTAAAGACTTCCAATGCATAGTTATTAGGGATGCACTGATATATCGGCACGATACATATCGGCCAAAAACAGCTGTTTTGGCGACATGCCCAAACAGCTTAAAAATTGCCGATATGGGCATCGGGTGCCCGTAAAAATGATGGCTGCTGGGCTGTCACGGCTCCGTCCTATGCCTATGGCGAGTGTCACTGCCAAAGTGTCCCTCCTGAGTCCTCCCGATCGGCTATTCAAAGATGGCGCCGGGTGGCGCCATTACGTATCTGTGCATGCGCCGCCCGGCCGAGCGGATACAAGCTTTCCCGAGCCCGGCCGGCTTCGGGCTCGGCACCATTTTTGAATAGCCGATTGAGTGAGGAGGACTCAGGAGGGACACTTTGGCAGTGACACTCGCCATAGGCAGAGGACGGAGCCGTGACAGCACAGCTCAGAGTCCAGCCCTGCTTCAAGGTAATGAAGAAGATGGTGGCAGAAGGTGATGGTGGCACTGTGGCAGGAGGTTGCAGGGCAGGAGGTGATGGTGGCACTGTGGCAGGAGGTGATGGTGGCACTAGGGCAGGAGGTTGTGGGGCAGGAGGTGATGGTGGTACTGTGGCAGGAGGTGATGATGGCACTGTGTCAGGAGGTGATGATGGCACTGTGTCAGGAGGTTGTGGGGCAGGAGGTGATGGTGGCACTGTGGCAGGAGGTTGAGGGGCAGGAGGTGATGGTGGCAGGAGGTGGGGGTGGTGTTTTAACATACAATTAGTAAAAAAAAAAAAAAAAACATTTTTGGTTTCGGTCTGACACTTTTTTTTATTTCGGTTTCGTTTCGGGTCTGAAATTTCCATTTCATTATAGTTTTTTTGGCGTAAAATAAAGCTACACGTAAAAAGAGTTGAGTTTTTGGAGAGGGACTCATCAACATAGCCCAGAAGGCACCTCAAACGATTACAGATGATATTGGGTATAAGGGAAATTGAGCTGATAAAAGCGGTGACCCGACCAAAACAGTCCAATTGTTGGACATTCTCATACCATATATGACAAAACGTGCCAACCATTGCAGAACATCTAGAGCACATGGCAGAGGGTATCCCATTTAGTTGTAAATGAGACATGGGGTATAATAAGCCCTATACAAAAATGTCTAAATAACATTGTCTCCAGAAGAAATAACTGTAGGGACTTGTAAAGGGAGAATCTCCTGCCGCACCTCCTCCATAAGTTTTGGTATATCCCCCCTCCCCTCATCTAGATTCAGTGACACCAAGTCTAGAAGTTTTAGAACGTAATAAAGAGGAGCAATATGTAGATATAAGTTTAGAGTGCGTTGGGTCACAATAAATGCTCCAAAAGGAGAAGGTTGTGTAAAATTTCTCTGCAAGCCAAAATTGAGTTACAGCTGTATGTCTTAGCTGAAAATACCTAAAGTAGGCTGTAGAGGGGGGAGGTGAAAATCTGTACGAAATTCAGCGAAGGAGCAGAATGCGATCGCCGAGAATAGAGGAGGAGAAATCAATTTCACTCCCTGTCTGAAAAATAAATTACTTTAGAAACCCTGTGTAGTGTGTTTTTTTACATTTTTTTTCCCCGCCAGGTGAATGGCTAGGGGTACGATGTACCCCATTCTCATTCACCTAGGGTGGGGGGCCGGGATAAGCTCCCCTCCCGCAGACCCTGACAACCAAACGGCCAGGGTTGTCGGGAAGAGGCCCTGTCCTCATCAACAGGTGCTTTGGGGTGGGGGGGCCACAGCGCGCCCCCCTGCCTCAAAGCACCTACCCCCCATGTTGAGGGCATGAGGCCTGGCACAGTTAAGGAGGGGGGGGCGCTCATCCCCATCCCTTACCTGATCGCCGGGCTGCTGCTCAGATAGGGGTGAACCCCACGCCGTTTTTTCTCCTTAACCACTTGCCGCCCGCCAATGACAGATTGACGGCGGCAAAGTGGTTGCTTAATCCTGACTGGACGTCATATGACGTCCTCAGGATATTGAGACGCTGCGCGCCCCCGGGGGCGCGCATCGCGGCGATCGTTGTGGCGGGGTGTCAGTCTGACACCCCGCAACACCGATCTAGGTAAAGTGTCTCTCACGGAGACACTTTACCACGTGATCAGCCGTGTCCAATCACGGCTGATCACAATGTAAACAGGAAGAGCCGTTGATGGCTCTTCCTCACTCGCGTCTGACAGACGCGAGTAGAGGAGAGCCGATCGGCGGCTCTCCTGACAGGGGGGGTTCGCGCTGATTGTTCATCAGTGAAGCCCCCCCTTGGATGCCAACACTGGACCACCAGGGAATAAAAAAGAAAAAATAGTAAAAAAAAAAAGATGCCAATCAGTGCCCACAAATGGGCACGGATTGGCAACATGGATCCATCAGTGCCACCCCACAGTGTCCATCAGTGCCACCCCACAGTGTCCATCAGTGCCACCCCACAGTGTCCATCAGTGCCACCCCACAGTGTCCATCAGTGCCACCCCACAGTGTCCATCAGTGCCACCCCACAGTGTCCATCAGTGCCACCCCACAGTGTCCATCAGTGCCACCCCACAGTGTCCATCAGTGCCATCCATAAGGCCCATGAGTGCCCTTCAGTGCCGCCCATGAGTGCCCTTCAGTGCCGCCCATGAGTGCCCTTCAGTGCCGCCCATGAGTGCCCTTCAGTGCCGCCCATGAGTGCCCTTCAGTGCCGCCTATCAGTGCCACCTCATCGGTGCCCATCAGTACTACCTTATCGGTGCCCATCAGTGCCGCCATATCAGTGCCCGTAATTGAAAAAGAGAAAACTTACTTATATACAAAAGAATTAGAAGAAAAAAAGAAAAACTTGGTGTGCTTCTTGCTGCGGTAAAATCTGCAGCTAAAAGCACCATTCTATCCGTCTGTGTGAAAGGGGCCTTAACTAGGAGTCCAGAGAAATGATCGACTCTTTGGGTAATCTGCAATAGAGTAGATAAGGAGGATTGTAAATCGGCTAAATAGATAAGCATGTCATCTGCGTAAAGAGACACTTTTTCCTCCAGCCCCTTGATCACTAATCCTTAGATAGATGAATTAGCTCTTATCAGCTCAGCCAGGGGTTCTATTGCCATGGCAAATAATAATGGCGACAGGGGGAAACCCTGTCTCGTGCCTCTTGTGATGGGAAAGGATTCAGAAATACAGTTATTCACCCGTAATCTTGGGCCTAACAATACAGCAGCCAAATCCACCACAGGAAGGCATCACCAAAGCCAAAAACGTTGCCAGTACTTCCTGTAAATACAACCAAATCGAAGAATTTGTGTGTATCTAGTCACAATACAGCTCTAGAGCTCATATTGTCATGCCTGGCCTGCAAATTAGTAAAAATTCTACATAAAAATAATGGGGGTGGAGTGACCAGGGATAAACCCCTTTTGATCTAAACAAAAAGGACACTTCCGCTCGGTGATCTGTGCTTTCTTCCATGTTGCTCAGGTAGCTTTCCACCTATCAAAAGTTGCCTACCCCTGAACTAAAGTGTACAATTAACCTAGAACTTCAAGAACAAGGATAATGAAGCATCCTCTGGGATCTGTTTTAATAAGTTTAAGGGTAATCTGGGTCAGACTTGGTGGTTAGTATAGAAGTACCCCAAGAGCAGAGCTTTTTTTCTCAGAAAATAGGTGCAGGAACTTAACCACGACCCCGTTCAGATTTCAAAAACAGTAGAAGGGTCTTAAAGGAGCAATAAATACCAGGATTGCATTACATACAGAGTGCAGAGCTGTCACTTGTAAACACAGAAACCAGACTTCTGTATTTACAAGTGATTGTGGTGAGCAGGCACCAAAGGGTCTGAGCCAGGTGGTGGAACCGAGTTCCCCCTGAAAAAAAAGCCCTGCATAAGAGTATCCCTATTTACACTTGAGCTTAAGCATAGACAGTCTTCGAGACTAGTCACCCCCAACCCCCCCCCCCCCCCACAATTGTACAGAAGCAAAATCATGTGTTTTTTGCACTTAAAAACTTTATTGGGAGTGCGTGGAAAAAACACGTTCGGGTGCTGCAACTTAAAAATTCTACAGGGCCAAAAAATGCAAGATTCTGCACCTGTACTACAAAAAGGCAAGTATAAAAACCTAGCTATATAGACCTACACTAAGGTCCCTTTCACACTGAGGAGTTTTTCAGGCGTTACAGCGCTAAAAAAAGCGCTGCTATACCGCCTGAAAAACTCCTGCCCAGCCTTCTCAATGTGAGAGCCCGAGGGCTTTCACACTGAGGCGCTGCGCTGGCAGGAGAGAAAAAAAAAATCTCCTGCAAGCAGCATCTTTGGAGTGGTATGTACACCGCTCCTTTACATTTAAAACAATGGGAAACCACGGCAATACCGCCCGCAATACGCCTCTGCAGAGGCGCATTGCGGGCGGTATTAACCCTTTATCGGCCGCTAGCAGGGGTTAATACCACACCGCTAGAGGCCGAATCCTGCGGCAATTCCGACGGTACAGCGCCGATATTTTTAGCGGCGCTAAACCGCCACCGCGCCTCCCGCCCCAGTGTGAAAGGGGCCTAAAGCAGAACACACTTTGTGCAATTTTCTTTCCTTCAACCACAGGTTGAAAAAAAGACATTTGCTCGATTCTCCCACCAACACATTCAGTGTTGGAGGGGATCCCTGTTGCTTTTTCCATTTTTTTTCTGACAGCGGGAGACACGTTGCCAGTCACAGCAGTGTGCGGGGACTATCCAAGGTATTTCATAATGAGCTAGTATGCGATGAATAGTAACACTGTGAATGGGGGCTTAGTGGTTGTACAAATGTCACATATACAGCAAGTAATAAATGCAGTTACCTCAATACAAAACACATTGGGGTAATAACATAACCCAACTACTACCAAAGTTCAAAACAGACATGTCGATTGCAACCATGAGGCTATGTATAGTGCCCTGTCACATTTACCGAATGTCCATCTACGCATAGTTTAAGCTTTCCTTTGAAACATAAGTGAAGAGAAAAAAAAACACGTTTCTTTTGATGTGATGTGGTAATATCTCAGATACTAAATACAGTTGGGATCCCTTAATCACAAGACTAAAGAGCTAACCAAACAAGGATTTAGACATACTATAAATAAAACCAAAACAAGTAATCTTTTCACGGCATATATTTATGAACAGAAATACGAATTTATACAGCGCTTAGGTTCATTTCCTGTGGTTCCAATCTTTACGAATGATATTAATGAAGCTACAATTGCAGCCATCTGAAGTAAACAATACTGCTCCGTTGATCTTGCCTTCACCCAAATGCTTTATTACTGCCATTAGTCACAAAGGAAGGTAAAAAAGGCAATGCTCGTTAACTGTATGTACAATAAATCATACAAGCCGGCATGACAGAGGGTCATTCCTAAGTGAGGCAAACAATACCCCGGAGCTTGAGCTGCAATTTCTCTTTTACATTGGACAGCATGGAAGCCTTTCAGACAGCAGCAAGCTCACTTTATCCCTGGGATGAGGATGTACTGATCTAGGGGATCTGTGCTTCCCAATCGGAAAATACACATGCCATCATTAGGCTTTCTCGCTACTCAATATTTTCTGGTATAAACACGACATGACCACACAAGAACAAGAGGAGCTGAAGATAATTTTTACACTATCTCAAAATTGTCCATAGACGAACCAAATTTGGGCCTTTTGGAGAGGAGCTGAGCGAAATTGGTGGCATTAGTGGACCCGTTAGCACCACTCCACCCAATTCTTTGATCTGAAAAAAAAAAAAAAAAAAAAAACACGGAGCAGCCAGATGGAAAAATAGATGCAGCCATTCTTCGGGAATAAATAAAATCGGTCGATTTCACTGGTTAAGCCCACTGGCTGAACCAGAGAATCGAAGAGCTTGTTCACATTTGAGTTTGGGGAGAGGGTGGTAAAACCAGGTGGTTGAGCTGCGGTTTTATTGTCCTACTGACCGCTTGCCTGAACACTCGCATACAGCCACTCACAGCTTTAAAACGTGCTACAGCCGTAGAAAAATTTAAACAGCAAGTCACTTTCAGAGTAATGTAGTTCTTCAGGGCCACACAAACTGCACCGCAACTTCCTGCAATGCAAGTAATTGAGGTGCAGTATTACCACAATCAGGCAGTGAGGAGGCAACAAATCACTGACTGTCAAACACCTCCTAAAAGCAATCTGAGCATAGAGTGTCTGAATGAGGCCTAAGAGTGTACGACCAGCCTACTCACACTGGGCCATCTGTCCTGGGCCCAAACATATTCAACCGTCAAAAGTCCAGTTTGATTGACTAAATGTGATCATACGGTGCCATGCTAAGGCGAAGTTTGATGTACCATACCCAGGTCCTCCAGAAGAGATGGGTTTAGGCATGGCACGCACCTGTATGACACTGAGGTGATGAGGCAAGTGTGTGGGCCTGGCACAATGTATGCACAGTCCAACATTACAGATGGGATGGAGGCCAACTGCACTCAAACATAGTTGAAGGCAAAAATGCCTAGTGTGCAAGTATGCCCTTAGTCAACAAAGGACTCCCATTAACTTCTACTTACTAAAAATAGGATTTTTTGTACTCACCGTAAAATCCTTTTCTCTGAAGTCCATGGACGGACACAGCTCCTTAAATCTTGACAAGTGGGTTATGTTCCCTGTTTACAGGAGAGGACTAGGCAGAAACAGGTTAAATCGTTAAATGCATGTTACATTAACAGAGTTGAACAGCCCCGCCCAGGGGGCGGTCCCTCCAGACATAACCCTCCTCACTGCAGCTTGCAGCCTCAGTTCGTAACAAGCAGTACAAACCTAAAAAGGAGGGGTGGGAGCCGTGTCCGTCCATGGACTTCAGAGAAAAGGATTTTACGGTGAGTACAAAAAATCCTATTTTCTCTTATCATCCATGGATGGACACAGCTCCTTAAATCTTGACAAGTGGGACGTCCCCAAGCAGTGTCAAAAAATGAGGGGTGGGAAATATATCAGTAAAACCAATTTTAACTTCACCCCAAAACAAGCAGAGCTCCTCAACAGGGGAGGTGCAACTTTAAACAGCCGCCGGCAAAAACTAGTGGCTGCAAAAAACATCATAAGATGCACTTACAGAAACCATGTAAATTCTGGAAAAAGCGTGAACGGACGAGCAAATCGCCGCCTCACACAACTGTGAGACCGACGCACGATGTTGGAAAAAAAAACAGGAAGCACCAATTGCCCTGGTCGAAAGTGCCGTGACCGGAAAGGGGGGCCCGCCCCTAGGAGCATAGGCCTGTATGACGGCCTGCCTGATCCACCGAGAAATGGTGGTCGACGAGACCGCCAGGCCCTTTTGTGGACCAGACACTGACACAAAAGAGTCAGAAGCTCCGAAAAGGAGCCGTAATAGGCTGGTATACCCGCAAACCACGTACCACGCCTAAAGTATGAAAGGTTGAAACCTCTTTCGGAAGAAGGGAAGGTCGTGGGCGCACCATCACCTAATCCTTATGGAGGATCAAGTATGGCGGCTTGCAAGACAAGACCGCCAACTCAGAAACCCCTCTAACAGAGGTAAAGGCCACTAAAGGGGCCACCTTCTGAGATAGTGTCAAGAGAAAATCTCTCTGATGTTTCCAAAAGGAAGGTTCCTGAAGAACCGAGAGCACCAGAGTCAAAACTCATGGGGGAAGAGATGGGCCAAGAGGGGAAGTATATGACAAACCCCCTGCACACAAAAAAAAGGGGACCCACCATTGAACGGGCCGCAAAAAGGCCACTGAAAGAACACAGCCAAGGCTGAAATCTGCCCCCAAACGGTGCTTTATAACAGTGAAAAATGACAGTTAGCAATGCAGCAAGGGAAAGGAGCAGGGAAGGGAGAAGGGACCCCCAAACCCCAGGAATGCCCAGCCGTACCAACCCACCGAAGCAGGAGGGACTGTACTTACCCGTCCAAGCGAGGACTCGCTGACACATTCCTGACAGAACTACAACCGCAATGGAGGTAGCTGTCGGCCCGGTCCAATGTGAGTGAGACAACAACACCACAGCCCAGTCATATGTGGACCTCGGAGCAACGCTCACCGGCCCCCCCAGGAGCCATGGGGTATGGCGTGGCAGACCAAGCCTCTTTGCAAAGGTGTGCCCACGCTTGCTGGTCGGACTGAGTAGACTACAAGGATCTATATTATCCAGCCTGTCTCTCAGCCGACAGTTGAAAGAAGATCCTTCAAAGAAAAAGTAAAATAAAAATTCTCCTCAGGGCGCTGGGCCCAAAGGGAGCCATACGTCCTCCTCCTTTGCTAGGCAGAACGAAACTGAGGCTGCAAGCTGCAGTGAGGAGGGTTATGTCTGGAGGGACCGCCCCCTGGGCGGGGCTGTTCAACTCTGTTAATGTAACATGTATTGAACTATTTAACATGTTTCTGCCTAGTCCTCTCCTGTAAACAGGGAACATAACCCACTTGTCAATATTTAAGGAGCTGTGTCCGTCCATGGACAATAAGAGAAACATACATTATCTCAATTTATAATGGAAATGCAACTTTATAAAACTCTAGTTAGGCCACATCTGGAGTACTCCATCCATTTCTGGTCACCAGTCCTCAGAAGGGATGTGCTGGAACTGGAGAGAGTCCAAAGAAGGGCAACAAAATTAATAAGGGGCCTGGACGACCTCAATTACGTGGAACGAATACAAGCACTAAAAACGTATTCTCACTGGGGAAAGAAACGCTTGGGAGGGGACATGATAGGGATTTACAAATACCTCAATGATAACCCAGCATAGGAAAAAAACCTATTCAGTCTAAGGGAGTATAAGAGGACACGCAATGAGATTGGAGAAGTGGTTTAACTTTAAACTGTGCAGGTTTTTTTTTCACTGTTAGAGCGATAAGGATATGGAACTCTCTACCATAATTGCTGGTGCCAGAGAGGATTATGGATATTTTTAAGACTCTTGGATCTGCATCTTAAAGCGGAGCTCCACCCTAAAGTGGAACTCACGCTGATCGGAACCCTCCCCCCTCCGGTGTCACATTTGAGACCTTTCAGGGGGAGGGGGGTGCAGATACCTGTCTAAAGACAGGTATTTGCACCCACTTCGGGCCACAACAGTCTCGGGCAGACTGCGGGCATGACGTCACCTCCCGGGCCCCCCCCCGTTGTGTGCTGGGAACACTGGGCTCCCAGTACACATCGGGAAACAATCAGCAGGCGCAGTATGACTCCTGCATGCGCCGTAGGGAACCGGGCAGTGAAGCCGGAACGCTTTACTTCCTGGTTCCCTCACCTTGGATGGCGGGGGGAGCAGCAGAGTGACGAGCGATCGCTCGTCCTCTGCTGCGGACGGCGCTGGACTCCAGGACAGGTAAGTGTCCTAATATTAAAATTCAGCAGCTGCAGTATTTGTAGCTGCTGGCTTTTAAAAAAAATATTTCATGGCATATCCGCTTTAAAGAACACAGCATACAGGGATATGGGAAATTATAGACACTGATACACAGGTTGAACTGGACGGATTATTATCTTTATTCAACCGTATCTACTATTTAACTATAAAATTGAACTGCTGTTCTTTAAACACTGTTCCAAACTGGGAGAACACAGTTTTCAAAACCAGCATCTACCACGTGGAGCAGCATAGTGGCCAAGTGGTTAGCACTTCCACCTGGCAGCACTAGGGTCACTGGTTTGAATCCCAACCTCGACACCACCTACACAGAGTTTGCATGTTCTTCCTGTACCCACGTGGGTTTCCTCTCACACTCCAAAACACATGTTGGTAAGGTAATAGGCCCTGGTATGTGTCTATACGAGTACCTGAAATAAATAAAACACATGCTCTGGACAATATATATTATTTTATATATAAAAATTCTGAGCCATGAATTCAGCTATTTTATGACACAGTAAAGTTGGCCGTGGATGAGAAAGTTTAGCATGACTTAAACTTACATTTTTCAAGCAGTCAGTTACATACACACATTTAGACACCTATGAGGTGAAATACTTAACCTAAGAATTTGTAATTATGCTGAACCAGTTTTGTAATTTAGCATAACCAGTCTTGCAATTCAGGCATGTACAGTTCGCTGACCTGTGGCTGGAAAAATTAGGAAACTGCGCCATGTGGACAAGGTCCTAAATCTGCTCACTCTACTCTCCTCTTGGCAGAGGCTCTCAGTGTTGAATGGACACCAAAATGAAAAACGATAAAGGCAAACGCCAACACAGTCCCCAGATGAAGACACACGTAACGCGTGGGGATTGGCCGTGGGCAGACGTACACCTGGAGGGACGTAAAAAGGCGCCGAGGATGCCGCTGTTTATCTGTTTTATTGCACTCGCTTTTTATCTTTGATGTAAGAGCATTTTATATTAAAAAACTTTCCCCTATTACAATACTACACTATTGGAGGCCCTATATCTGCTCTCTCTCCCCCTGATTGGAGTCATAATAGGGATTGATCAAGGAGGCTTGTGGAGTAAGCTGGCATACCATACAGGAGTCTGCAGAAAGTTTGAGAGACAACAGTGAAATGTGGAAATCATTTACTTTGAGGAGGTGAATGCTCTATGGAGATCCTTGATGCTGTGTACACTTGTAGATGAGGTGAGAGTTCTAAAAGCCATGACACGCATGTGATCAAGCCACTCATTGATATCTTTACATTTATTAGATCGGTGGACAAGCAGTTCCATCTCTGTTTTCCTCCTTAGCAGTTTAATTGCATTTATCACACACTGACACTATTATAATCATTTCTTTATATTTATTGATTTAGTATTATCCTTTTATGGTTATTGTTTTATCACCATTTACTATCGACACTCACTTTATGTTATTTTCACTGATGCGTGTACAGTTTATGCGCGAAACCCCCCCCCCCCCCTTTTTTATATATTCTCACCTGTGTGTATTGTAAACACCGATAGGTTTTGCTGCATTTTCACTATTTTGTTACATTTATTATTGCTCACAGTAGCGCGAAGGACACTTTATATCAAACGCCAACACACTGCTAGCCCTTCCACTTTAAGTCTGAATGTGCACAGGAAATCAAGGTACAGAGATGTAAGCATTTATACTAGCTGTATTTCGGAGTATAGTTAATGATTTTATAGGTGGCGTAACTAGATTAAAAAGTCTATGTATGTATGGACCAAAATTCAGCAAGGATCAGGTGATATTTTGATCAATTTATGGGCAGGGAGGTTGTAGAGAAGTGAATCTACCAATTGACTTCTGTACTACCACCCTGTTGGATATCCCCTGCTCGATTAGCACTGCTGGCTATATAGTCTGCAATGCCGATGGTGAGGAAGTCTCCCAACTTTCAGAAAACAATAGTTCAGTGGGGAGGATTCCCTCATCCACATCTAGTGTGTGGATGGGTGATTTGAGTCAGTTTTTTTTTTGTTCAACCCGCTGGTTGAATGACAAAAACTGACTTATCTATGGCAACCTTAAAGTGGTTGAAAACCCTTCCATATACCCAGTGAAGGGACTACACAGAGATGAAACAAATCCTCCTACACTGTATCTGTCAGCAAGCTTCTCTTCTGTACATCAGTTCAAAGTGCTGAAACAAGGGGGCGGAGAGCTGAAGTTACACTCTGCAAAGCTCAGTTAGGGAAGCTCTGAAAGCGGATTGGAGGGACGAGACACACCCCCTTCACGCAGCATACCGAAAAAAGGGGAGGAGATGAGGCAGTCACTTGGTGTTCTCTTGAGAAGGAACATGTTATGTTCCCCCCCTTTTGTTGATCAGCGATGTAAAAGGGCATTTTTACCCCCTAATCCCCAAAGAACTGGTTTTGCAGGGATTACTCAAAATCCCTCTGGGGTAAAAAGGCTGGAAAAAGTATGGGATAGTGGTTTTTATTATTGGTTGAATGGCTCTTCTCTTACAGGATAATGCTACTACTCTGAGTAAGCACCATCATTTTATAAAAAAAAAAAAAATTGCCAAAAATACAGGTCAAGCTATTAACTGTAACAAAACAGCTTTCTCCATCACAAAAGAAGTACACAGTAACACACAGCCGCAATGCAAAACTGTACTAGTGACCTCAAAATAAACTGTGCGTCCCCGAGGTCCACCAGGAGAGTTTTGTATTGACAAGAAGAGTACCTATAATATCAGGCTGGCGACTATAAATAATAGCGTACGTCAGAAAGCCTGCGAGTGCCTGACACAAATACCTTGTAATACTGAGCTGATCTATCACCTCTCCACTCACTATTTCCACAATGCTCTCAGCATCAACAGCCAGGCCTCAAACCTCACCCATCCACATTGTGAACACCCTGCTAAGTCATTGGCTGCTGTCCCTATGAAAGTGAATTCCAGGCCTGTCCTCGCTGACGCGAACTCACTGGGTGAAAAGGGAATGCACCGCACATGAATCTGACACTTCTTGCCTCTTAATTCCAGACCCGATTACATCTCTTGCCTGAGGGAAAATACAAACAAACATTCAAAAACAAAGCCAGTCATAGACACATTCGTACCCGAGTGCATTGTATTTAAGTCTACCATGGCAGACATTTGATGAAGTACCTAAATTACCACAGACCAACTTTATTTGTACTCAAAACTCTGCTTAACATGTAGTACAACATATCATTAGACCACTTATTTTAAAAAAGAGCAAAACGAGAGAGGGCGTAGGCGATTGTGGCCTACAGCTGTGGTAAAACTACAAATCCTATCATGCCTCTTTATCTAGGAGGCATGCCAGTGGCAGCCAGGCCTCGTTTACACAGGTGAAGGACCACGATAAAACACAGGAGTTTGTGTTGCAGTAGTGCCACCCATGTTTCTACACTATGCAATCAAATGGGGCAGCGCAGGACTAAAACTTTCAAGGCACATTGCGGCACCCCCAGTTTTGACTCAGCATGTTGTGTTCGGCAAGCATTTTGCCTGCCTCATGCATCCAATAAAGTCAATGAGCCCACAACGATGACCTACCAAGGCGATTTATATATGAACATTTAGATTGCCCATCTAAATATGACAAACTCTGGTGTAGATGGCTCTCCTTGCCGGCTTCCTGTAACCCCTTGTATTAAGCTTTATAGAAAAATAGGGGTTCCCCCATTAGAAGAAATGGGACTTTAAAGGCTCAAAGAGTGAATACAGTATACATACATTCTGTTAAGTTATAGTTTTATTCATAAAACAAGGATAGATTTATACAGTACAAAAAAAAAAAAAATCTATTTAGAAATCAATACATATAAAAGTGAGGTATATTGTTACTCATGGCGGAATCGCCTGATACTGTTACAGTAAACATGTAGAGGTTGCATAAGTAAAATCCAACATGTTTTAGAGTTCTGAGGAATGGGAAGGTTGTCAATGGATTTGTAGAAAGGTGTATGGTATCCTTTATATATGAGGGAAAGCCCAATACATGAGGTCTTAGTCGTCTCATTGATATGAACACTTAAGGTTTTCAGTGAGGGGACCATCACCATTCCCTAAAATGGGTCTCCTAGGTGGATTTTTAATTCTTGTGTATCTTCGGGAGCGAATAGAATGTCGGAGTCTTAGACCTTTTCAGGAGCTTTGGGGCTAAAAAAAAAAGAGCCTGTAATGTGCCAGAAAACGCCTCCCCTGCAGCCCCAAGGCGAGAGCCCAAGTGCTTTCACACATTAGAAAAAAGTCCTGCAAGCAGCATCTTTCGGGCGGTGCGAAATCGCTGTACACCGTTTTTGCGGGTGCTCTTAACCCTTTATTGGGGGGGGTTAAAAGCACCCCACTAGCGGGCGAAAAGCATATATATAACAGCGGTAAAGCGCTACTAAAGCTCCCCCCTCCTCCCCCTTGTTTTGGATGTCAGGTGGTCTCAATGCCTGCCTAGCACTCTGCCCTGGTAATTTTTCCTCACCTACTTCCTCCTGTTGGATGGTTTGGAGTCTTTATTCATTTGCTTCTATGATGCAACGAGTCGTGCCAAAACAGGGGGGGGGGGGGGCACTGAGTATCACACTTTGAACCCACTCCTTGCAATATATACTGCCATACAGTATGTGCTATACACACTTGTGTGCTGTTTAACAGGATACAAAAAAACTAAAATAAAGTATCATTCTAGACCAGGGATATGCAATTAGCGGACCTCCAGCTGTTGCAAAACTACAAGTCCCATCATGCCTCTGCCTCTGGGTGTCATGCTTGTGGCTGTGAGTCTTGCTATGCCTCATGGGACTTGTAGTTCTACAACAGCTAGAGGTCCGCTAATTGCATATCACTGTTCTAGACCATATCAACATTACATGCAGGGATTTCCTGAGGGAACAGTATCATAAGGCGATTCCGCCATGAGTACCTCACTTTTATATGTATTGATTTAAAAAAATGTTTTTTTTTGTACAGTATAAGACTATTTTTGTTCCATGAATAAAATAACAGAATTATATGTTCACTCTTTGAACCTTTAAAGTCCCATTTCTTCCAACGAGGGAACCCCTATTTTTCTATATAGTTTTGTGATGTGGCCACATAATGTGAGAATGAATTTCTCCATTTTAAAACTTGTATTAAGCCCAGTACCCGAATGTCGCCTGGTGTCAGCCGGTTCAATAGAAACTGGTCGACATTCGGCCATATGTATGGCAGCCTATCCGACAGATGCGGGCTTCTGTCCAAGGCTCGTGCTCTGCCGACCGGCTCACGGTTCAGCGCTCTCTCCCAATGGCTGAAAGCGCTGACCAGAGTGTTCTGGCAGAAGGGTCATCCCCCTGTCAGAACACAATAGCTCAGCAAGGGAGATCGCTGTACTAACATCGGATCATTGGTACAGTGGCTCCAACCAGATCCGTCAGGTTTTTTTTCTCCATTAAACCCAGCAAAAAACTAGTGCTGTGTACTAGGCTTAGGTCTCACACCTGGCGAGAAGGGGATCTTTTTCTTCTTTCTTAGGTCATTTTTACACAGGCTTTCAAATTAGGCAGGCCTGTAAATTTTTCAGGTGGACCTGTCTGGAAGACCAATACAGGTCAATGGGCAGGCAGATTGTGTTTCATCACATCTGCCTACTTCCAAAATTCAACCAGGTGTGGGAGAAAAAAAAAATGTAATACAGGAAAGACTACACCCATTTCTATTTTTTTGATGGACCAGAGGTAGCCCGATATAAATAGACATAAATCCGATCATTCGGGTCGCCCATAGAGCCATCACGGGTCAGCCAACATCTGCTGTCAAAATGTGGGTAATAAAACTGAATGGGCATGAATGTAACAAAACTGACCCCCACCCCATAAGCTCTGATTTAGCAGAGGATCTACTGAAACAAAGCACTCCTGCTTTTAGGGACCCCAACTCCCCCACTTTTATCTCTTTTCACATTGGAGCTCTTCTTGCCCCTTTATTTTCTTAGTAATGGACCACAAACAGGAAACACTTGTTATCAAAGGTTTAAAAATTGTACATACCGGTAGTTGATTATTTTTTCCAATTTTCTCTCCCTTCCTGGTATGGGAGCAATAATTTTATTTTTATCTTCCGGCTTAAACAATAACTGATAATCATACCAGAGCGTCTGAGTGCACTCTATACTCGTTACATGTGAACTGCTTATATGACTTGTCTGACCTGTAATTATACCCTGTCTTTCATTCATAACAAGTGTAATTAAATAATGTAAGTTCTCCTCCCATACTATTCTGTATGTGCATTAGATTCCTTACAAATACAGTTTGCTCTGTAAGTAGGGGCATATATATATATATATATATATATATATATATATATATATATATATATATATATATATATATATATATATATATATATATATATATATATATATTATATAAAAAACAAACAAACAAACAAACAAACAAACACACACACGTTAATGGGAGCATGCCAAAACTGCATGCAAAACATGGCTACGGCGGTTACAGCATGGTATTTCAATGCAAACTCTCCCATGGAATGAAAAAATAAAAAGGCTGGCCATACACAACTACAACTTCTGGGAACGTTAATTTGATTTTCTAAGGGCCCACACAGCACCGCATTCCAGATTTGCACGGTCCTTGCGATCTGCAGCGGGTGTCAGTACAAAGTTAACACCACCCCAAAACGCATTTCATTTGCCCGCACGAATTGCCAGGTTGCAGTACATTTCATAAAGTAGTGCATGCCCTACTTTTGGTGCTTTGCAATTTCAGCCCATTCAAAATGTATGAAAATCACACTGCACAGAACGGCATGTGAATCACACAGCGTTCTTGTGCGATTCCAAACCAGTTCCTAGTGCGCATGGGCCCCCAACTGTTAGTAAGGTCAAATGGATGTTTGTTTTTGACCAAAGTGACGAGCAAATATGAAGGAGGATGGAATTTTTTACTCAAATTTGGGGTTTTCACGTGGGAAAAAAATCCCATTCATTCCAAAATCAAAATGTTAAAAGCAAACCAGATTTTGAAGCACTTTTGAAATTACATTTATAAAGTTATCAAAAATGTACTAAGAATTTTTTATACGTCTATTCGTTTGAAAATCTACTAGTTTATGGTCAGCCTTATGGCCCGTACGCACAATCCGAATATTGGACGAAAACGATTGTCCGATGAAGGATCGTATGATTTTCGGATCGTGTGTACACTACTTTCGAGAGCCGATCACGACAGTTAAACCGATATTATTCGATCGGACATGCACGAAAATTTTCCTCGTACGATGTCAGATCGTACGATTTTGTTTAGTCAGTACAGTTGTCATCTGAAAATACAATACAAATACATTACAACACATGACATCACTTCCGATTATTTTTTGCGGTCGTACGAGAATTTTCGTGACTTTAATAACCTATTTCATTTTACTTGCGACTATTAAGCGAAAAAAGTCGTACAATATTCGGATCGTGTGTATAGGCCATTAGGCCCCATCCACACCTTTTTTGCTTGAAACTTGCTTTTCCTTTTTTGAGAGATTTTTTGCTTGAAACTTGTAGCTCATAAAAAGCAATAAGCAAAATCCCATTCATTATAATGGCACATGTTCACATGTGAGCGTTCTGTCGCCTTAAGGCTGGGTTCACACTACTACACTACTTTCATCCTACTTTGCTCTGTGTTCAATGTTTCCCTATGAGAGCGTCTTGTAGCGTCCTACACAAGTCGGTCCGACTTTGAAAATGCTCCCTGTACTACTTTTGGTCCTACATTGATCCTACTTCAGGCCCATTGAATATCATTGAAGTCAGACCAAAGTAGGAGCCTGTTCATGAAAGTAGGATGGATGTAGGACCAATGTAGGATAAATGTAGGACCAATGTAGCAGAGCAAAGTAGGATGAAAGTAGTGTAGTAGTGTGAACCCAGCCTCAGGCTGGGTTCACACTACTACACTACTTTCATCCTACTTTGCTCTGTGTTCAATGTTTCCCTATGAGCGCGTCTTGTAGTGTCCTACACAAGTCGGTCGACTTTGAAAATGCTCCCTGTACTACTTTTGGTCCTACATTGATCCTACTTCAGGCCCATTGAATATCATTGAAGTCGGACCAAAGTAGTATCCTGTTCATGAAAGTAGGATGGATGTAGGACCAATGTAGGATAAATGTAGGACCAATGTAGCAGAGCAAAGTAGGATGAAAGTAGTGTAGTAGTGTGAACCCAGCCAACTACTTTCATCCTACTTTGCTCTGCTACATTGGTCCTACACTGATCCTACATTGATCCTACATTGGTCCTACATCCATCCTACTTTCATGAACAGGATACTACTTTGATCCGACTTTGTGATAGTCTGACTTGTTCTTTGACCAATCAAAACAATCCCAGAGTGAGATAAATTCCTTTTACTGCTGCTGTAATCACAAGTTGGATGTCAAAAGTCGGATGGTTAGGACAAGGCTCCTACTTTGATCCTACTTTAATGATATTCAATGGGCTGATGTAGGATCAAAGTAGTACAGGGAGTAGTTTCAAAGTCGGACCGACTTGTGTCGGACCAGTTAAGACAGCTCTCATAGGGAAACATTGATTTTCACACGTCATACTACATGAGCTCCCAATGTAGGACAAGTGTGAACCCAGCCTCAGGCTGGGTTCACACTACTACACTACTTTCATCCTACTTTGCTCTGCTACATTGGTCCTACATTTATCCTACATTGGTCCTACATCCATCCTACTTTCATGAACAGGATACTACTTTGGTCCGACTTCAATGATATTCAATGGGCCTGAAGTAGGATCAATGTAGGACCAAAAGTAGTACAGGGAGCATTTTCAAAGTCGGACCGACTTGTGTAGGACGCTACAAGACGCTCTCATAGGGAAACATTGAACACAGAGCAAAGTAGGATGAAAGTAGTGTAGTAGTGTGAACCCAGCCTTAGAGCCCATTCACACCCGAGCATTTTCAGCTCGTAAAACACTCATCTCAAAAGGTCCAAAAACGCCCATAAAGTGAAATCCCATTCATTTAAATGGCCCCTGTTAACATCTGAGTGTTCCCTTCGTCTGAAGCAAAATGCCCCCAAAAAATTACATGAGCTTCTTTTTAGGCAGATTAACCACTTGCGTACTGGGCACATATACCCCCTTCCCGCCCAGGCGAAATTTCAGCTTTCAGCACTGTCACGCTTTGAATGACAATTGCGCAGTCGTACTATATGGCTCAAAAACAAAATTGACATCCTTTCCCCCCCCCCCCCCCCACAAATAGAGCTTTCTTTTGGTGGTATTTGATCACCTCTGTGGTTTTAATTTTTTGCGCTGTAAACAAAAAAAGAGCGACAATTTTGGAAAAAAAAGAAGTTTTACTTTTTGGTATAATAAAAAAAAAATATCGCAATAAGCGTAGTGATTGGTTTGCGAAAAAGTTATAGCGCCTAAATAGGGGATAGAATGACATTTTTTTTTTTACTATTCATGGCTGTTATCTGCAGTTTTTGTCAGGACTGGGATATTGTGGCAGACACATCGGATACTTTTGACACTATTTTGGGACCACATTTATACAGCGAACAGTGCTATAAATATGCACCGATTACTGTATAAATGTGACTGACAGAGAAGGGGTTAACACCAAGGGGCAATCAAGGTGTTAAATGTGTCTCCCTGGGAGTGATTCTTACTGTGGGGGAGGAGACCGATATGTGTCCCTATGTACAAGGGACACACCATCAGTCTCCTCTCCCTGACCGGACGTTGATCTCTGTTAACACACAGAGATCCACGTCCCTGGCTTTGTGACTGCCGATCGCGGGTATCCGGTGCACCTGCGTGACAAGGCGGGCACAGGTTTTCCCCGATGCGCGCCCGCACTGTCCCTCTATGGAAAATCTGTAATCAGACTCGCTCCCCATGAGGACAGGTAGGTTCTCCTCCAATTCCCGTACACACATGAGATAGAGAATGATTGAACAGATCAGTGCATCGTGTCAGATTCGGCTGCGTACGATTGCGATCACAAAGCCGATTTCACGTAACTAATGAAATTCTGCTAGACTCCAGGGAATTGTAATGGTGGAACTGCACACAGCACATATTTGGGGCCATTTCAAGCAGTATTAGCTGCTACAGTGTGAAAACAGAACTCGATTCATCAACAAGAAAAGGCGTCACAAGTTAATAACGTGTGAAAAATGTTTTCCCTGCATTAACACGAGCCATTATTTTTCTGATGTTAACACCAACCGTGGGCTTTGTTTCACGCATTTTGTATCCTAGGTGTTAATGCTGATTTTGTACCCACCATCTACAACCAGGTGGAAGGTTAGTAGCTCTCAGGTGTGACCCAGCTCCTGTCATTTCACAGAGCAATGCTGATGCATGCATGCACGAAAAAAGGATCCATTCAGCTCCCCCTTCATGCAGTGGTGCGTTTAGGCTTTTTGCTGCCCTAGGCCTGTCTAAACTCGCGCAACCCATAATTTAAATATGATCCACCCCTTCCTGTCAAGGTCACGCCCCTTCCTGTTTAAGAACTGCATTGAAATTTTCCAAAGGGGACACTAGTTCTGATGGCCTTTGGGGGTGGGGGGCCTTTTGATTCCCTTAATCTGCAGAAATTTCCTCTTGCTTCCTGTTTGGCTATGGGGCAGGAAATAAAGAGGAATGAACTCTTTTGATGCTGCCCCCCCTGCAAAGTGCTGCCCTAGGCCTGGGCCTTGTTGGCCTAGGCCAAGATACAGCATTGCCTTCACGCATGTAGCTGCATTGACTCCTTCCCACTAAGTAACAACATCCATTTAAATGAGTCTTTACAAATGGGGGTGGGACTGACTTCACAATCACATGGCCACCGATTGGCAGTCATTGTAGTCAAGTGATCGGAAGCCCATCCCACCGACTCCCAAACATGTTTGGAGACTGAGCACTGTCTATGACAGCTCAGTCACTGTGCAGGAAGTACACAGGGGGGTGTTCTCAGCATAGAAACCTCAGCTGTCAAGAGGTTAATCTGCAGTTTAGTGCTTTGGACATCTAGACTTACAGATAAAACTGGCCCTTTGAGGACAGCCACAATGCCGATTTGTCCCGTAATGAAATGGAGTTCGACACCCCTGGTCTAGGGGGATCTGAAAAGGCAGTGGACTACCCCTCAGTGTCCTCACATCCAATGCAAGGGTTTGGGTTCTGCATTGTACTTAATGACATCAGAGAACCTGCGATTTCAAGAGCATGGGGGGGGGGGGGCTGTGAGGACTGGCTTGGCAGCATGGGGGAACCTATGGGAAAACCCCTAGAACTAAAATTACTGATTATTAGCATGATGGTCGGTCAGTAACTGATACCCCCCAAAATCCGGGCATGTAGCATTTACTTGCCAGGTGCACCTGCATTCCCTGCTGCCAATGGTATTGCAAAAATGGCAGCCCCGGCATCCCTTCATATGTGCATTTGCCTGACTTGACAATGTAGGATGCTGCGGCCGCTATGTTTGCATGGCATCCCTAAACGGACCTGTATGTCTGACAGTTTCCCTTGGCTGCATCGCCAGACGGGCCTGGGCCACAACAATGTCAAACTCTCTAAGGCTCCATTCACACTAATGCTTTTTTTGATGCATTTTGCAGAAATGCAGGGACATATTATTAACATGGTTTCCTATGGAACATGTTCACATCAATGCTTTTTTGTGCCTCTGCGTTTTTGGAAAGGGTCGGGGACTTTTTTTCCTGCAAAAAGCAGCGTTTTGCATGTAATAAAATTCAATGGACCCACATCCAAAACGCAAGTACCAAGTTTTTGCCGCGATTTGCGTTTTTTTTTTAACCAGTTTATAGCTGGTCGTTAAAGGAAATAAAAAAAATATATAAAAAAAAAAAAAAAAAAAAAAAAAAAAATAAGCAAATCACGGTAAAAACGCACGTCTAATAACGCAGCAAGCACTGCAAAAATGCTCAAAAGCAACATGCATAGGGTGTGAATCGAGCCAAAGACCGCATGCAGGCTGCGGGCTGGACACCCACCCTGATCTAGGGCATAGTGCTAACTGCATGGCTGTCATTCTGATTCAGAAATATTTGATCTGGAAGAAATATGCAGATCAGAAATGATGGAATAACTTGCTTTATGCTTCTTTATGCTTGTCCTTGGCAAGTGATTTAGACAGCCAGATAACTAGCATTTTCAGATGCAGTTCAGCACTGGTTGTCTTTTTTTTCTCTCATTAGCAGTTTCCTTAAACCTACAGCTGGTTCTAAGAGATTACAGCTGTTCAAATGTCCCTTACACTCTTCCGTTCAATCAGTTTCTAAGAAACAAGAGAAATTTGCCATCCTAATGGAACCATTTAAATGCCGGATTTTATGGAAGTCACAGATGGTCTTGCACAGATTGTGCCAACGGCACTCATAGGGCAGTTAGAGATTGTGCTAAAATAATCTCTATATGAATTATTCTGCTTGGTGACAAGCACTGCTGCCTTGTAACACTGGTGTCCTCGGTTCATATCCTAGCCAGGACACTATCTGCATGGAGTATGCATATTCTACCTGTGCTTGTGTGGGCACTCTAGTTTCCTCTCACATGCCAAAGACATACTGGTATGTTAAATGGCTCCTGTCTAAAATTGGTCTTAATCTGTTTATGCATACCTGGTATGCATGCAAGGTGGGGGCGTTCTTACACTGTAATGAGCAGGGTCCTCGGATTCCTTCTGTACTGAAATATATTGCAACCCTACTGACAGTAAGTTCTGCGCAAACTGTTGGCGCTCTATAAATCATTTATAATAAAAAATAACAACAATAGTAAATAATAAGAGCAGGGACTGATGTGAATGTACGTACAGGCTAGCCATACACAGTTAGGCTAGGTTCACACATGGAGTTAGGTGTTCTGTTCACCGATTCAGCTGCAAATTGTTACTTCAATACATACCTAAACCAGAAGCAAAAATCGCACAGGAACCTTTTCAAAAACGGATCATGGCTGCCCCAGATGTGTGAACCTGCTCCATTGAAAGTCGGTCCGATTCACATGTTATGCAAATCAGATGCAGGTAAAAATGCATCCAATACACATATATGTGAACCGAGCCTTAGTGAGTTTACTTTGCTCTGCGACATTGGTCCTACATCCATCCGACTTTCATGAACAGGATACTACTTTAATCCAACTTTGTGATAGTCTGACTTGTTCTTTGACCAATGAAAACAATCCCAGAGTGAGATAAATTTCTTTTACGGCTGCTGTAATCACATGTCACAAGTCTAATGGTAAGGACAAGGATCCTATTTTGATCCGACTTCAATGATATTCAAGTAGAATCAAAGTCGGACCAAAGTAGCACAGGGAGCATTTTCAAAGTCGGACCAGTTAAGACGGCTCTCATAGGGAAACATTGATTTTCACACGTCATGCGACATGAGCTCCCAATGTCGGAGCGTTTGTTGGACAAGTGTGAAGCCAGCCTCAAACATCTCTCTGCTCTTCTCTATGGAGGATCAGATGAAAACGAACCATCAGTTCGTTTTCATCCAATCCGCCAGACGGATACAAAATAGAGTTTACATCCATCACATTTTAGCGGCAAGGATCGGATCAGGGCTGATCGGGGGTCAGGGGACATGTCACTGCTGACATCCGATGCTCCATAGGTGGTACATGGAGCGCTCGTTCAGACCCGCCTGAAAAAAAAAACAAAAAACACGACAGGCGGATCTGAATGGTCCGCACATGTGAAAGGGGCCTAAAGATTAAGCCACATGCTGTGCAATAACCACCACCAAATAATTAACCTTGTCAACATCATCTACGCAGCAATTATAAATATAGCAGCCTCTTCTGAATTCTTTTATATAATATTTAAGTAATTTTCTTAGCTTGTTCTTAGCACTGTGACAATCCCACTCTTTCTCTGAACCTTACTAGTTACTTAGGGATGAGGTGCGTATTGGTATAGAATCTACTTGGATCCCTTCTATACCAATACGTACCTCATCTAATCTAAGAAAATTACTTAAATATTATATAAAAGAATTCAGAATTTGTATTGATTTTTTTTAGGGCTGTGGAAATTAAAGATTAATTCCTCGATAAACAGTTAATTTTTTTGATCAATCAAATTTCTTTTGATCGGTACTAGTGGTGCAATGGATCGTAAATGATCCGAACGGGTCACCGTAATCTGCGGAGTTCCGCTGCTGCCTCGGCCATAGGAAAGGCCGCGTCTTCGGTCTAGCACCCAGAGCGGCGCCATCTTGGTGCACCCGGCGGCGGCCTAGGTGAACCTAGGGCGGCGCGCTGACGTCATCACCTGGCCTCAACTGCTTGCGTTCGGCCGGCTTCTCTGGCAAGACTAAGCAAGCACTAATCTTCCGATACAGGGGGGGACTTGTCTGTGGATATTACAGTGGGGGAGAAGTCTGTGGATATTACAGTGGGGGAGAAGTCTGTGGATATTACAGTGGGGGAGAAGTCTGTGGATATTACAGTGGGGGAGAAGTCTGTGGATATTACAGTGGGGGAGAGGTCTGTGGATATTACAGTGGGGGAGAGGTCTGTGGATATTACAGTGGGGGAGAGGTCTGTGGATATTACAGTGGGGGAGAGGTCTGTGGATATTACAGTGGGGGAGATGTCTGTGGATATTACAGTGGGGGAGATGTCTGTGGATATTACAGTGGGGGAGATGTCTGTGGATATTACAGTGGGGGAGATGTCTGTGGATATTACAGTGGGGGAGATGTCTGTGGATATTACAGTGGGGGAGATGTCTGTGGATATTACAGTGGGGGAGATGTCTGTGGATATTACAGTGGGGACTATATATGGTGGTGATCCGAAAACTGTATGTGCATTATAATTAGTCGATTTAAAATAAATCGATGACAAAAAATTTAATCAGTAACAGCCCTAGAATTTTTATTATTGTGTAATAAAAAAATTCAGATTTTTTTTTTTATATAATATTTAAGTAATTTTCTTAGCACCGTGACAATCCCACTCTCTCTCTGAACCTTAAATATACATAAATAAAAAAGTTAAACAGAGGCTGGTATCCCAATAAATGCTGTGTAGAATACGCAGCAATTTCAATATATACACCGGTATTTATTTTTATTAAATACACACACACACACACACACACACACACACACACACACACACACACACCCTAGGGCTATAAAAGCACTAGACAAAATCTGCGGCCTGAGAATAAATAAATGCACCTTTATTTCAGTAAAATGTGATTTGTATAGATGAGGGGAGAGGGTTGCAATCATAGAAGAAGCAGATCCCTTGATTTGTATTTCAGGCAGCATTGTGCTGATAAGTGATTAGCATTCTGAGTGGTGGGTTTGAATTCCACCATCTGCATACATCCTATACATCCTCCCTGTGATTGGGTAAGGGGTTTCTCCTCCTATCCTACAACATACTAGTATATTCAATTATTTTATCTCCAGATGACTCCTAGTGATTGTTGCAGTGTGCTAGGGACATTAGATAGTAAGCTCCTTCGAGGAACAAACTGATGCAAATGAGCAATTAGAACGGAAAGCTTTCCATATAATCTGAGCCCTGTGAAAATCATGCTAAGTATCATCATCATCCCTGCTAATCTGCGATTCCTCCCCATCCCCCTGAAAAGCAAGCCCCACCGTTTGGAGCAGTTGCTGAGAAGAATGCCTGCTGTGCTGATGAGATTTCCCTTCCTTCTACAAAGAGTCACTGGTGTTTCCCTAACACACCATGATAGGGCTACAAGAAATCACTCTGCTCCGTCACACACCAGCCAGCCTGGAACCGCCAATCACATCGCGGCTGGCTGGACTTGCTGCTTTAAAATAGGTAAGCAAAGCAAAACAAACACAAAGGCCATGACGATTGCGCTCGCAGCCATCCATACCACATCTAGGTGACAGCAGGATTCCCAGAGAAAAAGATAACGCCAAATAAGATCATCGCTGACCAATGAGACTCTGCCTGAATAGATCATCTTTAGAGGGTGAATATTTATCGATCGCTTAGGTCTACTAGGTCTACACTGTAATCCTTTTTAAAGATCCTGATCGAATGATTTTAATGGCAAGAAATAAAACAGGATCACACGTCATCGCTGGATTCTCAGGCGTTTTTCAGCGTTTTTTTTTTTAAACGCGTGCATTTTCAGATGTAAACATTTTTATTTAGGCCAATGAAAATCAGGCTACTAGGAGCCATGGGGGGGGGGGGCAAAACACACGATCCTGCGACAGCACATTGCTTAGATGTGAATGGGCCCCATACAATTGAATGGAATTCAATTCAATGGAAAAGCATTAACACCGTGTACCGAGGGGGTGATTGGATACCGCGCAATAAACGCCGATCAGGACGCTGGGACTTCTTTACACCAGATGTGGGTTCTACACATTTTTAAAACGCAGCACAAAACAGATTTGGAAGAAAATAGAATTCTGTAAGCACAGTTTGCATTGTAAAAAAACAAAACAATGAAAAAAAACAAAAACAAACAAAACAAAACACCACATACAGCATGCTGAATTTTTTGGCACCGGAACACATCGCACATGGAAATGTAACTCAGAAAATGTTTATATATATATATATATATATATATATAATAAATTACAGTGTGTGTGTGAGAGAGAGATATATACACATACACACAAAATGTTATATACCGTATTCAGCATACGTTTGTAGTGTTTTTTTGTTTTCTATTATTTTTATTAATAATATATATATGTCCGGTTAGCGTTTTTTTTGTTGTTTTTTATTTTTTTCTAATATATATATATATATATATATATATATATATATATATATATATATATATATATATATATATATATATATATATATATATATATATATATATATAAAATAATAGAAAAAAATAAAATGCAACAACAAAAAAACGCTACAAACGTATGCCGAATACGGTATAAATGAGCGCTAACCGGACATGCTGAACCTGGGCAACAACAAGCAGCTACATGTACAATGGGGTTATGTCAGAGGCTGGCCATACACCATACAACCTGATTGTACATCCCTTATGTATCGGATAAATCAACTCTTCCCCAAGATCTATAAATACGTGAAAAGCCATCTAAAAAAAAACGATTTAATCAAAATGCTTCCGATTGGTCCGAGTCTCTCTAGATAAAGTAGATAATCTGATTATTGTTGGTGGTTGTACACTCAATGTAACTATACGATGAATATGTAAAGCACTGCGTAGATTGACAACGCTACATAAATGATAATGTGCAAATTCGAACAAAACGATTAAATCCGCAAACAACTTCCCTTCGGAATATAGTTCCCGATTTGACCCAAGTGAATGGATTGGCCGGAGCCAAATATTATCCATCGCTTTGCATCAACCGGCAGCACTTTAATATGAAGGCACGTCGATCAATCAGATTAGGGGGATTACATGGCGGAAACAGAGATGCGACCGATAATTTACAACGGAGCCCTCCTTATCGATCCACATCCCCACATGTGAAATATCGGCAACAAACGGGTTATTATACACTATAGATCCCGACTATTCGTTATTATTATAGATCCCGACTATTCGTTATCGGAGAGCGGCTGGAAAAAAAAAGGGTACAGTTGTGAAAGCATCCTTGTGATTGGCCGGCAAATCTCCACAATCTGATCGTATATAAAAAAATCGCTCGCTGTTATACAAAACAAAATATTTCATCCAATCAGTATCCAATCAGGTGGGCCTTTGCACTACATAGTCAATGGATCTGATTGTATAGTGTATGGACAGGCAAACCCAATGGTTTCCACCACCATGGCAATCCCAAACATAGATCCATGTGTTGTGTATGTGATGTGTGTGAGCAGCCCCCATATGATGCATTCCTTGTGCTGTTCGCACACTCCATGTGACATGTAGGACAGGAAAGATGTGTTCAGGAAGAGGTCAGGCTGACAGATGGGGGATGGGGTGCACAGGGGGGCGATCAGACTGGGGGGGGGGGGGGGGGGTCAGAATACTCACAGGCGATGATCGGCTGTCCTCACACAGGCCGGATTGGGCGGTGTATGGGGAGATCGGCTGAGTCTATACACACACAGTCCTCCTCGGTGTCCCAGATCGTCACCGGCTGTGCAGTGTCATGACCCGGACACATCACCGGGCTGTATACACATCATGGCTTCTGAGCACCCCCCTCCCTGGCCGGACCAGTCCTTCTCTATTCCTCCGATCTCCTTCCCTCCTTGTACGATCAGTGACAGCCGCCTCTCCGGAACCCCGGGCCAAGGCTGACGTCTGCTCCGGATTCCTCTCTCCGGGTACGATCCTGCTCGGTCTCTCTCTCTCTTTTTTTTCTTCTACAACGCAGCAGATCCGCCCCCGGCCTGGCAGCTAATGGAGGCGGAGTGATAGCGTGAGAATGGCAGCGCGGCGCCCCCTGCTGCTTCCTGTCCGCTACTGCGTCATTTGGGGGATTCCTCCATTGCAGGCTCTATTTCTGAGGACAGTCCTATCCGGGCTCACTAATCACTCCTCCGAGACGTGGGAACAAGGGGCAAAACACACGGGGCTACTCTTCGTTTGCACTGCTTAATTAAAAGAAAAACAATGTAACTAAAGACTTGACCTTTTTTTTTATTTATTTTTTCATTTTAAAGGGTTAAAACCCCTGTCATCTGTGTCCTATTGTGGAGATTTCCGTTCACTTCCTGTCCCAAAACCCAAACAGGAAGTGGAAGATAAACCCAAAGTGAGGTAATCCCAGGGTGTCCACATTAGAGGTTTCCCTTCTGTGTTCTCATGTCAAGCCAAAATTTCACATTTTCTTTTACGTATTATTATTTTTTATTATACAGGATTTATATAGCGCCAACAGTTTTCGCAGCGCTTTACAACGTCAGGGAAGACAGTACAATTCAATACAGGAGGTATCAGAGGGCCCTGCTCATTAGAGCTTACAGTCTACTACTGAAGATAACCAAAAACATGACTAATAGAGAGGGCAAATCTCCCTAACAGGGACACAAATCACAATAAAGAATGATCTGTGTTCTAATGTCCTAATGCTGTCCAAAACTAAAACTAAAATAAATTTGGCCTTTACAGAGGGTTGGATTTACATCTCAGGAGTCTATAGGCTGAGAATTACAAGTTTCAAATACATGAGGTATAAAAACCATCGAAAAAAGTACACATTTGTGCAAAATCCTCATCCATAGGCTCCATTCACACCTAGGCAGACAAATTTGTGGCGTTTTGTCGCCGCAAATCACGGTACAAATAGCGGCGTTTTGTACCGCGATTTGCGGTGACAAAACGCCGGTATTGTCCGCCTAGATGTGCCCCAGATTGACCCCCTCTATGGAGATGGTTCCCATCTCCTAGCCGAATGCCGAAAGCCGCCTGAAAAAAAGGTCCGGGACCTTTTTTCAGGCGTCCGGCGTCCGGCGTGGAGATGTGAACCATCTCCATAGAGGGACATGTGTTTTCATCCCTCTGGCGGCAGCGGCGTAGCACTACAGGCATTAAAACGCCTAGATGTGAATGGGGGCTTATCCCTCTTCAGAATAATCCTCATCCCTTTTCACAATGTAACTCCATCATCTTCATCCCTCTCCAGAATCATCCTCATCCTTCTTCAGAATCATCCCCACCCCTCTCCAGAATCATCCCCATCCCTCTCCAGAATCATCCTCATCCCTTTTCACAATGTAACTCCATCATCCTCATCCCTCTCTAGAATCATCCCCATCCCTCTCCAGAATCATCCTCATCCCTCTCCAGAATCGTCCTCATCCCTCTCCAGAATCATCCTCATCCCTCTCCAGAATCGTCCTCATCCCTCTCCAGAATCATCCTCATCCCTCTCTAGAATCATCCCCATCCCTCTCCAGAATCATCATAATCCCTCCCCAGAATCGTCCTCATCCCTCTCCAGAATCATCCCCATCCCTCTCTAGAATCATCCCGATCCCTCTCCAGAATCATCCTCATCCCTCTCCAGAATCATCCTCATGCCTCTCCAGAATCATCCTCATCCCTCTCTAGAATCATCCTCATCCCTCTCCAGAATCATCCCCATCCCTCTCCAGAATCATCCTCATCGTTTTTCCGAATCATCCCCATCCCTCCCCAGAATCATCCTCATTCCTCTCCAGAATCATCCTCATCCCTCTCTAGAATCATCCTCATCCCTCTCCAGAATCATGCCCATCCTTCTTCAGAATCATCCCCATCCCTCTCCAGAATCATGCCCATCCTTCTTCAGAATCATCCCCATCCCTCTCCAGAATCATCCCCATCCCTCTCCAGAATCATCCTTATGCCTCTCCAGAATCATCCTCATCCCTCTCCAGAATCATCCTCATACCTCCCCGGAATTATCCTCAACCCTCTCCGGAATCATCCTCATCCCTCTCCAGAATCATTCCCATCCCTCTCCAGAATCATCCTCATCCCTCTCTAGAATCATCCTCATCCCTCTCTAGAATCATCCCCATCCCTCTCTAGAATCATCCCCATCCCTCTCTAGAATCATCCCCATCCCTTCCGAGAATCATCCTCATCATTCTCTAGAATATCCCCATCCCTCTCCAGAATCATCCCCATCCCTCTCCAGAATCATCCTTATCCCTTTCCAGAATCATCCTCATTCCTCAGGCATAGATATCCAAGTCAGCAAATCGACCAAGTACCGAAGAAGCCCCGGGATCTCCAAAAGCGACTCCGATGGATCTGGTGAATGGCTACAAGGCTGAGGAGTTGATGACCAAACAGGAAGGCTGAAACTCACATCCAGGAAGGTATTCAAAGAAAAAAGGGGGAAGCCTTCAATGGTGTAGGTCAAAAAATTGTTTTTTATTTATAAAAACCGACAGACAAGATAAAATAGTGATCACTGTAATAAAAGCAATGTGGGGAGCGGTGTACCAAGCCCGACATGTTTCGTCCTAATGGGACTTCTACTGGGGCATCTAACAGCTCCCCCACATTGCACATAAATATATAGATAACATCAGGGGCGGACTGACAACTCATGGGGCCACCGGGCAATAGACGATTATGGGGCCCCTGGGCTTACAGATGGCCTCCACGCCAGGAGGCCATGCCGAGGCGGGGCAGCTAAAATCTCGGTATTTTCACATCAAAAACATGTCGGTTTCGGACATATCAGGGACAGATGTAAAAAAACATAGATTTTTACATACTGTCCCTGGTTTTACTGAGCCTGGCAACCCTGATGGGGCCCCCTAGTGGCATGGGGCCCTCGGGCAGTGTTCGAGTGACTCAATGGTCAGTCCGCCCCTGGATAACATGTACATAATGTAACCAATCAAAAACAATTCTGACATTGGTGTTAATGAGAGTCCCTAATTGGCAAAGAACCAATCACATGGTTGTATGGGCTCCAAGCCTCGATCTGGGAACCAATTATATAAGGTGACTTATATCCATATGGGCTCAAAACTGCCCATAACCCAAACCCGGAAGTGCTGTGGTTACCATGCGGTGCAAACAATCTCGAAAAGCCCACGAAAATGGAAAATTATGTTCACATGGTCAATATTGACCAATCGTGTATCCGCCTTAGAAGGGGTGTAAAACCACGTCACCGAGGGCCGCCTCCAAGATGGATACACGTGCAAGGTAACCTGTCAGAGGGGCGCTATACCTAACTACGTCAGGTTCGCATGCGTGCAACGTCACGGTTCCGCGCTGGTCATTGGCAGTCCCACGTGACTCTGTATGATCGGGCGGACCTGACATAGTTACCGTATTTATTCGAGTATAACGCGCACCCGTGTATAACGCGCACCCCTAATTTTCAATTAAAAATCGGTATAAAATCATTAAAATTGCCAAAAATCATTTATTGACAATGTAAACTGGTATAAACTGGTATAAACACAATACTGAAATAAAATTACTGGTAACAATATTTATTTAAAATGCTTCAAAGTCAAATTCATCATCAGATACACCAAAGAGTTGTTCCCATTCTTCTCGAGTTAATTTTTCATCAGTGTCCCAGTTGGCATGAACATCTGTTTCTCCAGTTTCTTCGCTTTCTTCTGAGTCTGAATCCCACAGCAGGTCGTCTTCTGTGCCGTCCATTTTATTGCTGATGCCTGTCTTCAAAAAACTCTTGATGACCATTTCTTTTGGTATGTCTTCCCATGATGTTTTAACCCAGGATGTCACGAGAGATAGGTCAGGTTTCTTGAGGTTTCCTTTTGCAGTCAATTCTTTGTCGTCGGATTTCATCCAGGTAATCCACTTTTCCCTGACTCTGTCTTTGAAGGGTTTGTTTAAAACGACATCTAGTGGCTGAAGAATAGAGGTTAGTCCACCTGGAATCACAGCTTGAAATGTTTTTAGACTTTTCAGTTTGTCCTTCACAGTGTCTGTCAGGTGTGAGCGGAACTGGTCCCATACAAGCATGGATTTCTTCAGTAGTGCGCCTGGTCTAGTATTCCAAACTTTATTTAACCATAAAATGATGCCCTTTTCATCCATCCATCCTTTAGGATGACAATGGATCACGACACCTGGTGGAAATTTAACTCCTTTTGGAATAGTCTTTCTTTTAAAGATCACCATTGGTTTAAGTTTAAAACCGTCTGCCATACAGGATAACACCACGGTAAAATGAGTTTTCTCATGGCCAGTGGTTCTAATCTGGATTGTGTGCTTCCCTTTGCTGTCAATTGTCCTGTTGCCTGGTAGGTCAAAACACATGGGGGTCTCATCCATATTGCCTATCTGTGAAAGTTCAAAATTAATCTGCTTGCGTTGGTTCATTATAAAGGTATGGAATGAAGCGATCTTCTCTTCTAAATCATTAGGCAGCTTCTGTGCTATCTTTGTTTTCTGGCGTATTGCAAGTCCATGCCTTTTCATAAACTTCTGTGTCCATCCATTAGAGGCTTTGAAGTTTGAATCTTTGCAAAACTTTTGGGCTTGAAGTCTAATGTGGAGTGATGTGACGATGTACCCACTACTTCTTTGGTCAATGATCCATTCATAAAGTTCCTTCTCCATGTCTGGGTACATGGCTTGTCTCCCTCGTTGTGCTTTTTTTGTTTTATTCATATCTTTCAGGACGACTTTCTGTTTTCTCCATTCTCTAACATTCGTCTCTGGTACAGTGAATTCTCGGCTAGCTGCTCGATTTCCGTGAATTTCAGCATGATCAACGACTTTGAGCTTGAATGAAGCATCATATGCAGAACGTTTCCTCTTGATACCCTGAGTTGCCATCTAACGGGTACCAGTATATCAATTAAAATATGAAGAACACTGAATTGTACAAAATGTAGGGTTGTCCCGATACCACTTTCTTAGGACTGAGTACAAGTACCGATACTTTTTTTTATTATTGCAGCCATGTCCCCCACATATCCAGCCATGTCCCCCCACATGCAGCCATGTCCCCCCATATCCAGCAATGTCCCCCGTATATCCATCCATGTCCCCTGTATATCCAGCCATGTCCCCGTATATACAGCCATGTCCCCAGTATATCCAGCCATTGTCCCCTGTATATGCAGCCATGTCCCCCGTATGTCCAGCCATGTCCCCGTATATACAGCCATGTCCCCTGTATGTCCAGCCATGTCCCCGTATATACAGCCATGTCCCCTGTATGTCCAGCCATGTCCCCTGTATGTCCAGCCATGTCCCCTGTATATGCATTCACCCTAAAAACTACCATACTTTTTTTGACTACAGTATTCTTTCTAGGAGTCTGATGAGTTATATGGATATAGTGATATTTATTTCCTATGACATCTCTGTTTCAATTACGGTATTACTTTCATGATCTTTGACGGAAGGGCTCATTACACTTTCCCTATGATCTCCGATCCCCATGTATGTTTTTCCCTTTCACGAGTTACAATATGTAGTACGGTAATCTAAGTTTCCTACATGGTTGTAATCCCCTCCTATTTAGGGATTATATGATTCTTCACTGAACGATTGTTGCATTAATATGTATTTGTATCTTTTAAAACCCAATAAACATATTAAAAAAAAAAAAAACTATTACACTGCCCCCCACAATCCGATTAATGCTATTATTTTTTGGATGCTGTACATACCTTCTGTACAGCATATTCACCGTGCATCCGGGTTGCGGGAGTGGGCGTTCCTAACACGTCTGTGATTGACGTTTTGCCCAAAACGAGCTCCACCCGTCGCGTAAGCCGCGTCACGGTTGGCGAAAGGAGCCGAACGGCGAGTCGGCGCTATACTGCGCATGTGCATCGCCGTTCGGCTCCTTTCGCCAATCGTGACACGGCTTACGCGACGGGGGGACCTCGTTTTGGGCAAAACGTCAATCACAGACGTGTTAGGAACGCCCACTCCCGCGGGACTCGCAACCCGGGTGAATATGCTGTACGAAAGGTATGTACAGCGGTAGCGGGGGGGGGGGGGGGGGCAAGGTGATACAAAAGTATAACATTGCACCCGGGGACTGACAGAACAATGGTATCGGGACAACCGCAATGCTTAACAAAAGCAATGCTTACCATTACGGCCGAGGAACTGAAGCGGCGACTATACAGTAAGGAATTCGGGCCGCCCACTGTACGCGACGTGGGGACGTTTTTTTTCCTTCACCCTCGCGTACAGTGAGCGGCTGCAGCCCAGGAAAGGCGCAGTGCGAACTCACAATTCGCCTGCACCCTCAATGGACCGGCCGCCAATGGAGTCCTCGTGTATAACGCGCACCCAAACTTTGGAATTTTTTTTGGGTATAAAATTTTGCGCGTTATACACGAATAAATACGGTAGGTATAGCGGCCCTCTGATGGGTTATGTTACAGGTGTATCTCCATCTTGGAGGCGGCTCTCGGTGACGTGGTTTTTCATCTCTTCTAAGGCAGATACACGATTGGCATTATTACAGAGATCAGTGCTAAAAATAGGCACGGTCACTGTACCAATGACACTGGCAGAGAAGGGGTTGACATCAGGAGCAATAAAAGGGTTAACTGTGTGCCTAGCTAATGTTTTAGTATAGTGGGAGAGGTGCTTTTACTAGTGGAAGGCATAGATCAGTGTTTCTACTTTACCAAAACACAGGATCCATGCCTTCTGTACTTGTTTACATAGGCAGGCTGCCATTCTGTTAGTGTACCAAATGATCAATGGGTGCCAGAGGACATTGGGTCTGCGGGATCTGCTGATCAGCTCCAGCTGTGTAAAATGACAGCAGGAGTGAGCCGCCGCCACGCTAGGGTTGCCACCTCATCCCTTTAAACCAGAACACATATTAATTACACAGGTTCTGTGGCTGATTAAGGTGGTAATTAAACTCAACTGGTGCCATATCTGCATTAAATTAGCCTCAGAACCTGTGTAATCCATATGTGTTCGGGATTAAAGGGATGAGGTGGCAACCCTACGCCACGCTTACGTGATTCTGCACAGCGTGGCCACCCTGTAGCAGTAAATGGGGCGGTCGGCAAGTAGTTAAAGGAGCTGGCAGGTAAGTAATGTGTATTCTATAGTATAAACGAGTGAACAAAGGAAATGTCAGGGCTCACAGCCTCATAAAATCGTAGGGCCAAGCACTAGTAGTAACGAAAAGTAGTA
The DNA here is from genome assembly GCF_905171775.1 of Rana temporaria. Taxonomy (NCBI): domain Eukaryota; kingdom Metazoa; phylum Chordata; class Amphibia; order Anura; family Ranidae; genus Rana; species Rana temporaria. Next base: position 217,224,405 of record NC_053491.1, on the reverse strand, counting down.
GAGAAAAACAGAGAAGAAAAAAAAGAATGCAGGAGGAGCCACAAGAGAAGACAGAAAAGCCAGGGGAACCCAGAGAGAAGAGGAACTTGCAGAGCTCCTATAGGATCATGACTAAGACCCCAAGAGGTTAATATGAACATAAGCACCCCAAGGGCTCCAGATAGCCTCAAATCGTTTAGTTGTATTATTACCTACACTAGTGAGTTGTTCATTGAGCATAATCCAAGATAATCCAAGATATCTTTCGTCTACAGGGAGTGCAGAATTATTAGGCAAGTTGTATTTTTGAGGATTCATTTTATTATTGAACAACAACCATGTTCTCAATGAACCATTAATATCAAAGCTGAATATTTTTGGAAGTAGTTTTTAGTTTGTTTTTAGTGTTAGCTATTTTAGGGGGATATCTGTGTGTGCAGGTGACTATTACTGTGCAGAATTATTAGGCAACTTAACAAAAAAATAAATATATACCCATTTCAATTATTTATTTTTAACAGTGAAACCAATATAACATCTCAACATTCACAAATATACATTTCTGACATTCAAAAACAAAACAAAAACAAATCAGTGACCAATATAGCCACCTTTCTTTGCAAGGACACTCAAAAGCCTGACATCCATGGATTCTGTCAGTGTTTTGATCTGTTCACCATCAACATTGCGTGCAGCAGCAACCACAGCCTCCCAGACACTGTTCAGAGAGGTGTACTGTTTTCCCTCCTTGTAAATCTCACATTTGATGATGGACCACAGGTTCTCAATGGGGTTCAGATCAGGTGAACAAGGAGGCCATGTCATTAGTTTTTTTTCTTTTATACCCTTTCTTGCCAGCCACGCTGTGGAGTACTTTGACGCGTGTGATGGAGCATTGTCCTGCATGAAAATCATGTTTTTCTTGAAGGATGCAGACTTCTTCCTGTACCACTGCTTGAAGAAGGTGTCTTCCATAATCTGGCAGTAGGACTGGGAGTTGAGCTTGACTCCATCCTCAACCCGAAAACGCCCCACAAGCTCATCTTTGATGATACCAGCCCAAACCAGTACTCCACCTACACCTTGCTGGCGTCTGAGTCGGACTGGAGCTCTCTGCCCTTTACCAATCCAGCCACGGGCTCTTCCATCTGGCCCATCAAGACTCACTCTCATTTCAGCAGTCCATAAAACCTTAGAAAAATCTTTCTTGAGATATTTATTGGCACAGTCTTGACGTTGCAGCTTGTGTGTCTTGTTCAGTGGTGGTCGTCTTTCAGCCTTTCTTACCTTGGCCATGTCTCTGAGTATTGCACACCTTGTGCTTTTGGGCACCCCAGTGATGTTTCAGCTCTGAAATATGGCCAATCTGGTGGCAAGTGGCATCTTGGCAGCTGCACGCTTGACTTTTCTCAGTTCATGGTCAGTTATTTTGCGCCTTGTTTTTTCCACATGCTTCTTTTGACCCTGTTGACTATTTTGAATGAAACGCTTGATTTTTCGATGATCACGCTTCAGAAGATTTGCAATTTTAAGAGTGCTGCATCCCTCTGCTAGATATCTCTCTATTTTGGACTTTTCAGAGTCTCTCAAGTCCTTCTTTTGGCCCATTTTGCCAAAGGAAAGGAAGTAGACTAATAATTATGCACACCTGATATAGAGTGTTGATGTCATTAGACCACACACCTTCTCATTACAGAGATGTACATTACCTAATATGCCTAATTGGTAGTAGGCTTTCGAGCCTATACAGCTTGGAGTAATACAACATGCATAAAGAGCATGATGTGGTCCAATTACTCATTTGCCTAATAATTCTGCACTCCCTGTATATAGAGAGTAGGGATGAGCCGAACACCCCCCCCCCCCCCGTTCGATTCGCACCAGAACCTTCGAACGGACAGACCGTTTGCGCAAACATTTAGAACCCCATTGACGTCTATGGGACTCGAACGTTCGAATTCAAAAGTGCTCATTTTAAAGCCTAATATGCAAGTTATTATCGTAAAACGTCTTTGAGAACCCGGGTGATTTTTAATGATGCTTAAATTAAAAAAACAAAGACGTCTTTGAGAACCCAGGTCTTACCCCAGGGAACATGTATCAATGGAAAGAAAGTTTTAAAAATGGTCGTTGACAGTTGACAGTTTTTAAAACTTTTTTTCCATTGATACATGTTCCCTGGGGCAAGACCCGGGTTCTCAAAGACGTTTTCACAGGCATACTATAGACACCCAGCAGGTACAATATTTAAAGGAATTTTTCATTTTTTATTTTTATTTAAGCATCATTAAAATCATTGCTCCAGGAGCAGTGATTTTAATGATGCTTAAATAAAAAAAAAATTAAAAAAATTAAAAATTCCTTTAAAAATTTTACATTCTGGGTGTCTATAGTATGCCTGTGAAGTGGCATGTGTTTAGAACTGTCCCTGCACAAAATGAGATTACTATAGGAAAAAGGTAATTTAAAACTGCTTGCGGCTTTAATGTAATGTCTGGTCCCTGCAATATGGATGAAAATCATTGAGAAAAATAGCACAGACACAGACAGTACACACACCACGTAGCTTTAGGTGCAAACTACAGAGCACACGGCCAGTACACACCAAGTAGCTTTAGGTGCAAACTACAGAGCACACGGACAGTACACACCAAGTAGCTTTAGGTGCAAACTACAGAGCACACGGCCAGTACACACCAAGTAGCTTTAGGTGCAAACTACAGAGCACACGGCCAGTACACACCAAGTAGCTTTAGGTGCAAACTACAGAGCACACGGCCAGTACACACCAAGTAGCTTTAGGTAGAAACTACAGAGGACACAGGCAATAAACCACGTAAGAATACTGCAGCTAGCACAAACACCTGCCTGCCAGTAGATTAGGAAGAACTGATCTAACTAAACTATACAGTGTATAAATATATGTACAACACCTGGGATGCATATATATTCTCTACACACTGTAACATTAACTGACTAGCCTGCCTGCCTGCCTGCTCTATCTACCTGCAAAAAATGACACTCTCTCTGTCTCTCTCTGTTCTCTCTTAACCACCACAACACACTACACAAGGCTGACCTGCAGGCGGCCTTTTATAGTGTGGGGCGTGTACCAAACCCCCTGAGCCATAATTGGCCAAAGCCACCCTGGCTTTGGCCAATTATGGCTCTCCGTTTTTTGCAAGCTGTGATTGGCCAAGCATGCGGGTCATAGTGCATGCTTGGCCAATCATCAACCAGCAATGCACTGCGATGCCGCAGTGAATTATGGTCTGTGAAACGTAAATCGAATTTGGTGCGAACGACCTAAAACGTTCGTAATTCGACGAACGATCGAACATACGATGTTCGAGTCGAACATGAGTTTGACTCGAATACGAAGCTCATCCCTAATAGAGAGATACACACCGAAGATTTAAGAAAAGGATTTTATGGTGATAACATAATTGCTGTTTTCTTTTTCATTCCTTGAGGGACAAAGGGCTCAGAGACATTTGGGATGTCCTAAAGCAGTCCAACAGAGGGATGGGCAACTGTAAGAGAAGTCCGGCCAACAGACGCGCACCTGCGCACAAGCACGGGCACATGAGTGCACAAAGAAGGACTTGTATTGGCGCTTGCGCGTGCACGTGCACGTATGGGAGCCAAGTAACCTTATTTAAACTGAACACTGAGTGGTCTGTCAGCTAGTGTCTGTTTACCTAATCTGTTCCAAGTTTCCTGTTTCTTGACCCGGCTTCATCTGAACCTACTCTTTGATCTCCGCCTGAAGAACTCTATACCCCATAATGACATTAAAGGAGGCCTGGGCATCCATCTGGTAAAACCTAGAACGTGTAAACAGAAAACATGGAAGTCTTGCAAATCTGGGAACAGTTGCCTGATACCGAAAAACCAAAGAAGCATTCACTGATATAGTAGATGGTGCCCTGACAGGAGAGGGTGGAACCCCATCCCTTAGGCTTGAATAATGATTTATCTGAGTCACTGAGAATTTGGAATAAGAAGCTGGCTCCCCTTGATGGAGACCATTGGGGATGATAGAGAGGTAAGCAGGGTATACACACTTTAGTCTTTCTAATGGAGCCAGTGGTCGCAAGGTAGACACCCAGCTCAAAACTACATCCAGATAATGAAGGGAAATCTCTTTCTGATGTACTGGCAGAAGGATGGAAGCACAATGCCCAATGGGAAGGAGGGAGGCTCCAAGCCTTAATACCAACTTGTCCTTGTGTAACATCAGAAAAGATTCTTAACAGGGCAAAGCTGCCAAATCAGGTACACGCCTTGCAGAGGTGATGACAAGTTTGTGACAGAGTGTGGAAATCAAAATATGTCTGATAGGTTCAAAAGCTGTTATTTGAAGGGCTGAAAATTGATATTGGAGACACAGCTGGGTGCCACATGAGAAACACCCAGTCGGAAGATATTAAGCCTGGTACACTCTATGGGCTAGATTCAGAGAGAATTTACACCGGCGTATCTATTGATATGCCGCGTAAATTCAAATCTGAGCCGACGTATCTTCTTTCTGTATTCAGAAAGCAAGATACGCCGAAATTAGGCTAAGATCCGACTGGCGTAAGTCTCTTACGCCGTCGTATCTTAGGGTGCATATTTACGCTGGCCGCTAGGTGGCGATTCCGTTGTTTTCAGCATAGAATATGCAAATGACCTAGATACGCCGATTCACAAACGTACGTGCGCCCGGCGGAATTTTTTTCGTCGTTTGCGAAAGGCTTTTTCCGGCGTAGCGTTGCTCCTGCTTCTATGAGGCGTACGCAATGTTAAGTATGGACGCCGTTCCCGCGTAAGTCGTTCGCGAATAAGGCTGGGCGTAATTTACGTTCACGTCGAAAGCAATGACGATTTGCGGCGGAATTTCGAGCATGCGCACTGGGATTCGAGCATGCGCCGTTCGTAAAAAATGTAATTTAAATAAAACACGCCCACATCATCCCCATTTGAATTAGGCGGGCTTACGCCGGCCCACATACGTAACGCCGCCGTAACTTAGGGCGCAAGTTCTTTATGAATACGGAACTTGCGCCCTAATTTACGGCGGCGTAACGTATCTGAGATACGTTACGCCCGCACTAAATTACGCAGGGCTATCTGAATCTAGCCCTATACGTTTTTTTTATCTTTTAACTCTACATAAACTTGTTTTGTTCAATTGATTTTGCTTGTATGATTCCTTTTCGGAATTTGTTTCATTTTTTTCAAATTCTAATTGATTCAAATCTTCAGAATTTCAACAAATTGAGTTCAATTCAAAAGAATTAAAAAAAATTGAATTTATTTGAATTCAAATGGAATTTGAATCCAATTCTATTTGAATTCCATTGAAAATCAAATTTATTCTATTTAAAATTCAAATTTTGGAAGATGGTTTTATTCTATTCTATTCTTTTATTTTCTATTCTTTTGTTTTCATTTCTATTTTATTTTATTCAAATTTATTTTATTAGAAATTCGAATTTCAGAAGATGGTTATATTGTTATATTCCTTCTATTTTATTCTATCCTATTGTTTTTTTCTACTCTATTCTATAATTTTCTATTCTATGACTTTATTTTCAATTCCTATTCTTTTCTAGTCTATTTGAATTTATTCCATTTGAATTTGAATTTATTCAATTTGAAATTAGAATTTCAGATGATGGTTATATTCTTTCTATTCTATTTTATTATTTTCTATTTATTATTTTATTTTGTATTCTATTCTTTTCTAATCTATTCTTTTCTATTAGTTACATAGTTACATAGTAGGCGAGGTTGAAAAAAAGAGTCCATGAAGTCCAACCTGTGTGTGTGATTTTATGTCAGTATTACATTGTATATCCCTGTATGTCGTTCAGGTGCCTAGCTAATAGTTTTTTGAAATTATTGATGCTCCCCGCTGAAACCACATCCTTTTCACTCTTATGCTGCGTACACATGATCATTTTTCGGCATGAAAAAAATGTTGTTTTTCAAAAACGTAATTTAAAATGATCGTGTATGGGCTTCACATAATTTTTCAGGTTCTGAAAAATGACAAAAAAATGTTTCGAACATGCTGCATTTTTTAATGTCGTTTTAAACGGGTTGCAAAAAATGATCGTGTGTGGGCTAAAACGACGTAAAAAACCCGCGCATGCTCAGAAGCAAGTTATGAGACGGGAGCGCTCGTTCTGGTAAAACTACCATTCATAATGGAGTAAGCACATTCATCATGCTGTAACAAACAGAAAAGCGCGAATCGTCTTTTACTAACACGGAATCAGCTAAAGCAGCCCAAAGGCAAATGGAACTTCCCCTTTATAGTGCCGTCGTACATGTTGTACGTCACCGCGCTTTGCTAGAGAATTTTTTAAAAACAATGGTGTGTAGGCAGCATCGTTTTAATGGTGAAGTTGGGAAAACGTTTTTTCGACATGCTGGAAAACAACGTTTTTTTTCATGCTGAAAAATGATCGTGTGTACGCGGCATCACAGTAAAAAACCCTTTACGCAGTTTAAGGTTAAACTTCTTTTCTTCTCATTTTAGTGAAAGCTCGCGTGTCTTATTATATTCCCTTTCACAGAAGAGCTTTATCCCTATTGTGGGGCAAAGTGTCCTGACAAATTATATTCCAATTTTGGAAATCACAGGATCATAGTCGGCTTTCTGTAAACTCCTTCTACTTATTTATTGCACAATTAATGTTCTGCCAAGCAATGATATGTGATGCTCAGACTGTAAAAATCAAATGTATATACTGTATGATCAGTTTGTTATAAAACAACTGAACCGGACGGTGAATTCTTAGCTCCCTCTGTGTTTAATTAGCCATAAGAAGATTCATGTTTCTGCTTGACTGAGCCAAAATAACTGAACCAATAATTAAGTGGCCAGCACTAGAAGGACGATATCACTAGGAAAATCACTGTGAAGGTAAACATACCGGTCTAACGAGCTTTTCCACATAAAGAAAAGTTTATACATATTTGAAGGATGTTTATGAAAACTGGAACAACGCCAAAATGGAGCAAATGGAATTCACTGAAAACATTGATCATCTCCATGCATGTTGCACTGACTGGTAATATATGTCAATTTAAAAGCCTTGGGGTTCCTCTACCTTGCTCCAGGTAATTACTCTCTGAGGTCATTACTATTTTTCAATAAAATTGCAGCTTAGATAAAAGCTGAACCCCTGGCGTTTCCTGCAAACTACACTGCAGAAAAAAAAACTTTCATAAAAGAATTGCAGAGGCTGCTGTTACTGACCTCTTCTACCCTTTGCCTTTACCACTTTGAGGGCTTAATTCACAAATGATTATCACAAGGGATATTTAAAATATTTTTTGAAAATATTGCATGCAAAAATAAAAAAGTTACTTCATCAACGCAAAATATAAAATTTGAGGTAAATATTGAAAATTCATTAAAAATGTGGGGTAAAAAAATAAAAGAATCTTGCTATAATTGCCATTCGCCCACAGTAGTTATACTGAGGGCGAGTGGCATAGCCCCGCCGGGCTCTTCTGGGTATGCGGGTTTGTATGCTGACCGCGCTTGGTTTTTCACCAGATTCAATAATTTATGGCTGAGACCTGCTGATCAGCTTTGTCCAATCACAGCACAGAGCCCTGTGTTTACAAACGTAAAAACAAACGTAAAAACAAACGTAAAACGTAAATTACAAATGTAATTTGCGTCCAGTGTTGCATGTATGCTCAATTGCCAGTTAAAGTAGCACAGTGCTGAATAGCAGAAATTTGTCTGATCATAAAGGGGGGTAAAACCTTCTGGAGGTCAAGTGGTTAATGTCAAGTCACTAAGAAAAAAAAAACACACACACACATTTGTTATTGCAGGCAGTTAATATTTTAGGAATAGGGATGAACCCATGGTTTAAATTAAACGTAAGTTCAACTTGAACATCGGGCATTCTTTTCCTCTCACATGGTGTCTTTGATCAATCATCGCTCAGGGGACTAAGTCCACGCCCTGCACTTTATAAGGCTGCTTACATAGCGGCCATGTATAGTGTGTGGACAGAGATAGATTGAGCTTGATTAGGCAGGCAGGTTAGTTAATGGCATGCAGGCAGTGTATTTAATACTGTATATATATATATATATATATATATATATATATATATATATATATACTCTGCATTCAGTGTAGCCTATATATTCAGTGTAGACTCTATATTCAGTCAGTGCAGGCAGTGTAGTATATATAACAGTGTATTTGAAGTGGTTAAGCTTAACCCCACGCCAATATTTAAAAAAAGTGTCATGGGGGGTCCCCCCATAATCCATACCAGGTCCTTTAGGTCCACTTGGTTAAATTGTTAAATAGTGCAAAACATCTTTCATGTATTGATTAAATAATATATTTAAAAAAAAAAATTGTGAGTTGACAACGTGTGAGCTAAATACAGAATAAAAGTTATTTTTAGGTAAAAATGTATGTGTATTTATTTCTTATGCCCTGTACACACGATCGGTTTTTCCCGTTGGAAAAAAGTTGGATGGTTTTTCCGACAGGAGTCCTCTCAAGCCTGCCTTGCATACACACGGTCACACAAAAGTTCGATAAACTTTTAAATACCAAGAACGCGGTGATGTAAAAAACTATGACGAGCCAAGAAAATTAAGTTCAATGCTTCTGAGCATGCGTCAAATTGTTTACGTGCATGCGTAGGAATTTTGCACGTTGGGATTTGTACACACGATCGGAAATTTCATTCAGTTTTTTTCCTGACCGGAACAAAAAGAGATCCTGCTCTCTATCTTTTTCCAGCAGTTTTTCCGTTGGAAAAAGTCTGACGGAGCATACACACGGTCGGGATTCCTGACCAAAAGCTCTCATCAGACTTTTTCCAACAGGAAAACCAATCGTGTGTACGGGGCATTAGTATCTCTTACTTACTCCTGAGATGACTATGAGGTTTGAAATTTACATAGAGCAGTATACATGGGCACTAATGACCGCTGCACATTTCAAACAAACGGAAGTTAGAGGGGAAAGGAGATGCTGGGAGCTCTCAGAGGACATCACAAGAAGGCAGGAAAGCAGTGTTGCCAACCGCCAGTAAACAATGGGCACTTTTCTCCTGCCAGTAAATGCCAGTAAAAGAAAAAGCGGCTACTTCCCATATATTGGAGGTGCCCGCAAATTAGAAAAGTAGGGAGAAATGGCGTCATAAGGTGAGCAACATCAGGGTCAGAGGATTGGATTGCCACCTGCAGGGGTTGCTCGTGACCAATTCTCCGCAACTTAGTCGACCTGGACCGCATACGTCTCAGATCCGGGCCATGTGTCCTCCAGCTTGGACCTGGCCCTGTTGAAATGGCGGAGCCATCCCTTAAGGGACGGCTTTGAGGTTCACAGATGGGAACTGAGGGCTGAAATGCGTTAGCATACCACATTGTTATTTAGCTGATGGCGGGGGTTGGGACGAGACATTTTTCCTTCTAGCGATCCAGCATGTGTTGAGGTGATGGCAGGTCTCGGAGCAGAGGTGGAGCTGGAAGCAAAGTTCCAGGTATGTTCCAGTTTACTTTTTACTATTTCCATTTTCTCACTTCACCACCCTTTACTATCTATGTTTCAATTGGTTATGGCCGCCTGTCTAAAGGCGGCTCATCTGTTAAATGCCAGGTGACGGGTGAGACATGGACGAGCCTGTTGGCCCGACAGATTTAGGCAGTCTGCCACCATGAGATACACTGATCGGTTCCGGGGATCGGCATTTTTGTGCCACCATGGTGCAGATGCCTTGACTCGGGGGGGCCTGGGCGGAGACGCTGTGCGGGGAGAGGTTAGCTGGAGGCGTATAAATGCCCCCCTCCCCTCGCGCGCGCGCCCAGCTCACCCCTCAATCAATATGAGGTGGTCAGGGCTCAGCACGACCGTTGTGTGGGTTGAGACCTCATTGTCGACCCGTTACTTGATTATTGAACTTTCTATACTCTCAGTTGCAATATATGTCTTTCTGTGAATGTTTGTCATTTATGTTCTTATATTTTTTATGGAAAAACAAAAAAATAAATGACTGGTACATTATTTGATGCCTCTTCCTTTGGCAAATGTTTATTGTTTTGTACTGCCCTGTCTTTCATAAATAAAGATTATATAAAAAAAGAGACCTGGGAACAAGAGGCAACCCCACTCAAAAGTGTAGTGGAACATATTGCTCAGATGCAAGACCGGATTGGTCCGTCTGTCTTTTTTCATCGGAAAAAACGATTGTGTGTACGCAGTATTAGTTGTTGCACTTATTAATCACGCTACATATTTTATAGTATAGGAAACAATTCATTTTTCACAATTCCTTTTCTCATGATTAAAAAATAAATAAAAAATAGCCCCTTGTGATATGCAGGGAGCGCAGACATGGATTCCACTTGCTCCAAAAGTAGATCTGCAAATGACAAAAATAATTCTGGATTATAGCTCTTCCCACTTTAGAAACAGAGACATCACTTCTAAAAGGTTATATTTAGGGATCTAATTATCTCTCCCATTGAAACTATAGAAATCTTTTTGTTTAGGTAACAATTTTTTTGTAACTCTACGCAATAAAGCAGACCAAGCCACATACTGTGCCTTGAAAAAGTATTCATACCCCTTGACATTTTACAAATTTTTTCAGGTTACAACCAAAAACGTAAATATATTTTATGTGATGGACCAACACAGAATGGCAAATAATTGTGAAGTGGAAGGAAAATGATAAATGTTTTTCAACATTTTTTTACAAATAAATATCTGAAAAGTGTGGCGTGCATTTGTATTCAGCTCCCTTCTATTCTGATACCCCTAACTAAGATCTAGTGGAACCAATTGCCTGCAGAAGTCATCTAATTAGTAAATGGATTCCACTTGCAGTGTTGTAAGTAACGGCGTTTAAATAAATGCCGTTACCTAACGATGCCCCTTTTGAGGGTAACGAGTAATCTACCTGATTACTCTTCCCCTCTCGGCAACGCCGAGCGACGTTGGGCGACGTTACCGAAATTACATTTACCGCCACTAGATGGCGGCAGAGCGCGACGTCACAGACACTCCCGCCCGCGATCCCAGCATTGGCCAGCAGTGTCATGATGGAAATCACAGTGAACCAATGAATGCGATTTGCGGCCGGGACGTGATGACGCGTCACGTCATGCACGGCTGGCCCCTTCAAAACGGGAGTCAAATTTTGTGAAGCTGAGCTTATGGGCAACTGCTGCTGAATGGACATGGCATGGAGACCTCATTACTCAGTTTGTTACTGTATCTGTGACTGGATTGCATGGCACCAAATACTAATTCTACCACCGCAGTGAGTATCTATGATCCAACAATATAGGTACTTTAAGGATCCATGTTAACTGGGGTACTTCTACTGAAAAATCTACTGCTACCAGTTTGGAGTATTAACTTAATATTTTGCAACTTTGAGGCTGCCAACATTAGAGCCATTATCAGCTTTGAATATTACTGGGAGGCCAATACTCTAGTAACTAGGACCACCAGACATTTTCTATTGATAGCACAAGAAGGCCCATGCATTTATGAAGATCATGTTTATCATCTAATTCATGGGACTTTATTACCACTTGTTGTTTTTTTAGCGATATAGGATTATTATCCGCATATTTTAGCACTTGCAGCATTACTTTCAGCACTGGTTGTGTTCATTGTTATTTATTGCGCTTATCACTCTTTTTTTCATTTCACTTGGGTATTTGATATACTTATATTTATATACATTTAGATTGAGCAGCAATTTTTTATTTATTCATTATCGCCTCTTTTTTACTTGGAGGCGCGAGAGCCCTTTATACATATTCAGAATATTAAAAAAAAAGTCAGTTACTTTGCTGAGTAACTAATTACTTTTTCAATGTAGTAACTGAGTCACTAACGCAATTACTTTTTCGGAGAAGTAATTTGTAACTGTAACTAATTACTTTTTTAAAGTAAGATGAGCAACACTGTCCACTCGTGCGTGTGCCCACAATACCACGTGCATTGACAGACGTACAGGTACGTTGGTTTGCGCAGCCGAGCCACCATGCTGCATTTTATATGCGGAAGGCGGTTGGCGAGTGTTTAAAGCAGGAGTAGGTTATAAAAAAAATATCCCAAGCTTTCAACATCTCACGAATCACCGTTCAATACATCATCCGGAAAAAAAAAGAGTATGGCACAACTGTAAACCTACTAAGACATGACCATCTGCCTAAAATGAGAGGCCGGACAAGGAGAGCATTAAAAGGGGTTGTAAAGGTTTGTTTTTTATTTTCTAAATAGGTTACTTTAAGATGCAGTTGGTTCACTTACCTTTTCCTTCGATTTCCCCTCTAAATGTTTTTTTTTCTTTGTCTGAATTTCTCACTTCCTGTTCCTCCTCAGTAAGCTTGCCCCCATCATCTGAGCCGTTCTGGCTGGGGGTTAGTCAGCGTGCTCGCCCCCTCCCTTGGCACTACATCCCTGTGGGGAGACGCTGTGAACGTTCAAGGGAAATCAAGGGAAAAGGTAAGTGGACCAACAATGCACTAGCTTAAAGAACCTATTTAGAAAATAAAAAACGAACCTTTACAACCCCTTTAATCAGAGAAGCAGCCAAGAGGCCCATAGTAACTCTGGAGGAGCTGCAGAGATCCATATCTCAGGTGGGAGAATCTGTCTAAAGCACAACTAACACTGCACATCACCCTGAACACACTATCCCTGCCATAAAACATGGTGGTGACAGCATGATGTTGTGGGGATGCTTTACTTCAGCAGGGACAAGGAAGCTAGTCAGGGTTGATAAAAAGATGGATGGAGCCAAATACATGGCAATCTTAGAAGAAAACCTGTTAGAGTCTGTAAAAGACTTGAGACTGGGGCAGAGGTTCACATTCCAGCAGAAAAACGACAATAACATACAGCCAGTGCTACAATGAAATGGTTTAGATCAAAGCATATTTATGTGTTAGAATGGCCCAGTCAAAGTCCAGACCTGAATCCAATCGAGAATCTGTGGCAAGACTTGAACATTGCTGTTCACAGATGCTCACTATCCAATCTGACATCACATAAAATACAAATAAAATACATTTATATGACAAAATGTGTAAAATCTTAAGGAAGTATGAATACTTTTTCAAGGTACTGTGTATGTGTGTGCATATATATATCTCTATATATATATATATATATATATATATATATATATATATATATATATATATATATAGATATACAGTATATATGTAGCAGGTACTTCTCCAGACTGATCTAATCTATTAGGGGACGTGGGCTTTTTCACCCCCCCCCCTTTCTCTCTTCACACACAGACTCTCAGAACTGCTTGTTTGTAAACTCCCTATTGGAGGTTGTCTGTAAACTCCCTATTGGAAGAGCCTGAGCCAATCATCAGACGGCAGCAAAAGGACTGTGGGGGAGGAGATAAAAAGCCAGAGGAACTAGGCCAGAGACTCTTTTTGCCTGCACCCCATCAGGACAGCATCTCTATTTGTGTGTGGAATCGTGGCCTACCAAGGGGCACACAGCCTGCAACTACAGCCCAGAGGAACAGATTGTTCATGCAGCTCCAGCCCAGAGGAACATACTGTCCATGCTAAAGAAGGACACCCTGCAGTGGCGGAATTTTCATAGTCGCAGCAGTCGCGATTGCGATTGGGCCCTAAGTCCGGGGGGCCCCTGACTGTCACAGACTAGTGTGTTATGTTGCCTGCCAGCCAGCGGATGACGATGCGGTGCGGCGCGCTCTGTTCGTTCAGCCGCGGGGCGTGCTTTTGGCGCTGAGGTAAGAGAAAAAAAAAAGCTTGAGGCAGCTCTCACTGACTGTGATTGTGGCCTGCCCCCGCCTCTGCCTCCGCCTCCGCCTATCCAGAGACACAGATGTAGGGAGGCGGGGCGGACTCTGCAGCAAATGAGAGAAGACGAGGAAAAGTTTTCCCTTCTGCGGCAACGTGCGTGCGTGGAGAACGTACCCGGTGTCTACCCTGAGGCAAGGCTCCTGGCGGGAGAAGGCACACGGTGACTCAGTCAGAGTCAAACCCAGGCCACAGAACAAAAAAGATATCGAATCGTCGATTGACTGACAGTAAGTCAATCAAGAGTGACAGAGCTCAGCAATTGATACCATCCTCCACCACCTGTGCCCCTTACTGATCCCACCACTGATCTCATCCCTATCCCCCCATTCCTTCTACAACAGAGGTGATAGGGGGATAGGGATGAGATCAGTGGTGAGGGGATGGGATCAGTAAGAGGCACAGGTGGTGGGAGAGAATGGCACCACCACTGCCACCAGTCTCAAGTACCAGCACGGCCACCCCCTTCAAGTACCACCGCTACCACCCCTCTTTAAGTACCACTGCTGCCACCCCCCCTCAAGTATTACCGCTACTACCCCCATCAAGCACCAGCGGTGGTACTTGTGGCAGTGGTGGTGCCATCCTCTCCCACCTGTGCCTCCTTTCTGATCCCATCCCCCCACCACTGATCTCATCCCTATCCCCCTATCACCTCTGTTGTAGAAGGAATGAGGGGGATAGGGATGAGATCAGTGGTGGGGGGGATGGGATCAGTAAGGAGGCACAGGTGGTGGTGGGAGAGGATGGCGCCACCAGCCTTAAGTACCACCACGGCCACCCCCCCTCAAGTACCACCGCTACAACCCCCATCAAGTACCAGCGGTGGTACTTGTGGGAGGTGGCAGTGGTGGTGCCATCCTCTCCCACCACCACCTGTGCCTCTTACTGATCACATCCCTCCACCACTGATCTCATCCCTATCCCCCTATTACTTCTACAACAGAGGTGATGGGGGCGATAGGGATGAGATCAGTGGTGGGGGGGATGGGATCAGTAAGAGGCACAGGTGGTGGTGGGAAAGGATGGCACCACCACTGTCACTGCAGCCACCCCCCTCAAGTACCAGCATTGGTACTTGAGGGGGGGTGGTAGCGGTGATACTAGAGCGGAGTGGTAGTGGTGATACATGAGGGGGGTGGTGCCGGTGGTACTTGAGGGGGGTGGCAGTGGTGGTGCCATCCTCTCCTGCCACTACCCTTGCCTCTTACTGATCCCATCCCCCTACAGCCGCACTACTGATCTCATCCATATCCCCCTATTACTTCTACAACAGAGGTGTTGGGGGGATAGTGATGAGATCGGTGGTTGGAGGGATGAGGTAAGAAAGAGGCACAGGTGGTGGTGGGATAGGATGGCACTGCCACTGCAGCCACCCCCCCTCAAGTGAAATCAGAAACAGAATTGTTTTACTTTGTTGTATAGTGTAAAAAATTAAGTATCAAAATCAGTCTTTTCGGGGGGGCTCAAAAAAATTAAAGGAACACTTTGAAAACATATCAGATCTCAATGGGCAAAAATCTCATGCTGGATATCTATACTGATATGGACTGGGTAATAGGTTAGTAATGAAAGAATGGCACATAATTTGATGGAAATGAAAATTATCCACCTACAGAGGGCTGAATTCAAAGGCCCCCCCGAAAATTAAAGTGAAAAAATTATGCAGCAAGCTAGTCCATTTTGCTGAAATTTCATTGCAACAACTCAAAGTGGTCCTCATTAGTTTGTATGGCCCCCAAGTGATTGTATGCATGCCTGACAACATCAGGGCATGCTCCTAATGAGACGACGGATGGTGTCCTGGGGAATTTCCTCCCAGATCTGGACCAGAGGATCACTGAGCTCCTGAACAGACTTAGGTGCAACTTGGTGGCACCGGATGGACCGAAACATAATGTCCCAGAGGTGTTCTTTTAGATTTAGGTCAGGTGAGCGTGGGGTCCATTCAATGGTATAAATTTCTTCATTCTCCAGGAACTAGCTGCATGCTCTCGCCACATGAGGCCGGGCATTGTCGTGCACCAAGAGGAACCCAGGACCCACTTCACCAGCGTAGGGTCCGACAATGGGTCCAAGGATTTCATCCAGATATCTAATGGCCGTCAGGGTGCCATTGTGTAGCCTGTAGAGGTCTGTGCATGCCTCCATGGATATGCCTCCCCAGACCATCACTGACCCACCACCAAACCGGTCATGCTGAACAATGTTACAGGCAGCATAAAGTTCTCCGCGGCTCCTCCAGACCCTTTCACGTCTGTCACATATGCTCAGGGGGAACCTGCTCTCATCTGTGAAAAGCATGGGGCACCAGTGGCGGACCTGCCAATTCTGGTGTTCTATGGAAAATGCCAATCGAGCTGACAGTGAGCACAGAGCACACTAGAGAATGTCGGGTCCTCAGGCCACCCCCATGAAGTCTGTTTCTGATTGTTTGGTCAGAGACATTCACACCAGTGGCCTGCTGGAGGTCATTTTGTAGGGCTCTGGCAGTGCTCATCCGGTTCCTCCTTGCACAAAGGAGCAGATACCGGTCCTGCTGATGGGTTATGGACCTTCTATGGCTCTGTCCAGCTCTCCTAGAGTATCTGCCTGTCTCCTGGAATTTCCTTTATAGGGTCCAAGTATCGCCTTGTGCTACCATTAGTGACACTGACCCTAGCCAAATGAAAAACTAGTGAAAAACAGTCAGAAAAGATGAGTAGGGAAAAAAGTCAGACACCTCCACCTGAAAAAACATTCCTGTTTTGGAGGTCGTCTCATTGTTGCCCTGTTCTTAATTTCAATTAACAGCAAAGCACCTGAAACTGAATAACAACCCCCTCTGTATACACCTCTGCTACTTAACTGACCCGATCAATATCCCGGGAGTTCTGATTCAAAAGTGTTCCTTTAATTTTTTTGAGCAGTGTATATCTATATATCTATATATCTATATCTATATCTATATCTATATATATATAGATCCGGTCCAGGTGTTGGCCCAATTCCCCAGGCCAATTTAAGCTCACCTGAGCAGACAGCCATCGCTCTGCCTGGGAAACACAGAGAGTGCTCATCTGTGAGAGCAAGGAGGTTGGTGAAAACTCTTAAGCATTTAATGTGGAAGCTGGCAAGCGGTAGGCTTGCTCAGGCTGGTAGTGAGGGCCTATATATATTGTGTAGTTGGAGCCAAGACGCTGCTAGGTTTTTGTTTAATTACTTTTGTTTTGTTTATTTTTCTGCACACTGTACAGCACCTGTAAATAGACTTTGTGTATAGCACCAATAAACACCCCTCTGTTTTCACTTATCCCATGGACTTGGTATCTGTGCCTGCTCATCCCAGGGAGCTTTTGTACCTGCTACCTATCCCCCAGGTTACAATATATATATATATAATTATTTTTAAATAACATTACCATATTTTAAGCTATAGTGGTAGTGAATGCTGTTTGTAAATCATCATACTATAATCTTTAGGACCAGCAAACACCTGTGTAAACTGTCACTAAGGATGGAGCAGCATGAGACTCTGTGAATTTACGCTACTCAGTCCCCACACAATGTGCAAAAATAGAATAAAATAAACAGATTTGCAGACAAAGGCATTAGTCACAAGAGCAAATTCAAATTAGTACTTATAGCTCAGCTTCAGTTATTAGTCATATGTTGTATAAAGCTATTACAGGTAAGTAACTACAAAGATAAAGTATAAAACTTTATGGCTGCCCTTGGCTATATTTGACTACTGTAATTACATAGGGCTCCTGCAGGAGGCACCCTAATTCAGATTTTTAACTCGCAGTGTGAACATTTACAGGGTGCAATTGTTGAACGTTCTGTTTGAAAATGCTGCTTGCCTGGCGGTTATGTTTATCCTGAGGTTTTAATTAGGGATGGACCGATATATCGGTGGCCGATACATATTGGCCGAAAATAGCAATTTAGGGGAAAAGCCGAAATACATTTAAAATTGCCGATAATGACCGCCCTCCGTGGGCGGTATCATTGCGTATAGGAGGGGTGGCAGGTTCTTGTACAAATGTAGCCGGAGGCGATGGAGGACTCGGAGCGCTGGGCAGGGAGGGAGCTGTGCTGCTAAAAAAGTAAGCAGAACAGAACCTGTTAGGTTCACCCTATAAAAAAATTCTAACACTACATCCAGCCCAGTTCTGCAAACAAAATTACACTGACCTTTTTTTTTTTTTCGCCGTAGATAGCGTTTATCGTTAGAATTCACCGCGGCTTCCGGGTAGGGAATCCCGCGGGAGTGGGCATTCCTATTGACATGCCAATTGATTGACATGCTAAACGACGGCACATACAGCGAGTCACGACTTCCCGAAAGAAGGTCGGCTCTGCTCTATTCGGCGCCTGCGCACCGGCGCCGAATAGAGCCGAGCCAACCTGAGCTTCTTTCGGGAAGTCGTGACGCGCTGTATGCGCCGTCGTTTAGCATGTCAATCAATTGGCATGTCAATAGGAACGCCCACTCCCGTGGGATTCCCTACCCGTAAGCTGCGGTGAATTCTAAGGATAAACGCTATCTACGGCAAAAAAAAAAAAAAAGGTCAGTGTAATTTTATTTGCAGAACTGGGCTAGATGTAGTGTTAGAAATTTTTTATAGGGTGAACCCCCGCTTTAACAAACAAAATGGCTGGATTGGGGGGGGGAGTGGTTAACTTAATACTGACCAGCACTTTCTTAATGAAAAAATGGCAGATAAAAAAAAAAAAATGTATCTGCCATTTTTTCACAGTGGCTCAGTAAGGCTGCAATTGATGTTTTTTTGGTAGTCAGAGAAGGCAAGCATGGCTCAATAACACACAAACGTTTTTTTTAAAAAAAATGTTTGAGGATATTGAGCCATGCTTGCCTTCTCTGACTACCAAAAAAAACATCAATTGCAGCCTCACTGTGCCATCACATGCAGCCACTGTGCCATCACAGGTCGCCACTGTTCCCATCAAACGCAGCCACTGTTCCCATCAAACGCAGCCACTGTGCCCATCACATGCAGCAACTGTGCCCATCACATGCAGCAACTGTGCCAACACACGTCCCCACTGTGCCCATCAAACGCAGCCACTGCCCATCACACGTCACCACTGTGCCCATCCAACGCAGCCACTGTGCCCATCCAACGCAGCCACTGTGCCCATCCAACGCAGCCACTGTGCCATCACATGCAGCCATTGTGCCAACACACGTCGCCGCTGTGCCCATCAAACGCAGCCACTGTGACCATCATGTAATACATACAATTATTGAAAAAATGTTTTAAATAGGGGGAAAACAAAGAAAAGTAATTTTCGGTTTCGGACTGAATTTTTTTTTTATTTCGGTTTCGTTTTTGTTCTGAAATTTCCATTTCGGTGCATCCCTAGTTTTAATACTTTGCAAATCACTGGCACAGAGTAAACATGTAGATCGGGGGTTGTGGCTTTTTACTGACTTTGGCTGCATTCAGGTTATAAGTCGGTTACTCACAGGAAAGGACTCATTTAAAAAGCAGAGGTGTGCTTTACGGTTACGATACGCTGCCCTCATTTGATTTGCCCTCTGCCAGCTTCTATGACAAGCCAAAGGAGTTCAGAAATAACAAATAGAGAATAAAAAAAAAGTAGAGTCTGGTCATGTGCCCTTGAAAGTCATGTGACCGGCCATTAAACAGCGAGAACGCCGTGGAGCTGCACCAATTACAACCCCAATTCCGAAAAATTTAGGACGCTGTGTAAAATCTACATAAAAACAGAATGTAATCTTTTGCTAATCCCATAAATCCATATTTTATTCATAATAGAACATAGAAAGCATATCAATATAAGAAAAATAAGGTCATTTTGAAATTGATGGCAGCAACATATCTCAAAAAAAGTTGGGGATGTGGCAACAAAAAGCTGGCAAAGTTGTATAAATCATTGCCTAGATTTATAAATAGGAAAATAGGAAAACTGTTTTGTTGTAAATGTTGTTGTTTTGAATGAGCCCAAAAGTATTGAGGCCAAAGACAGATGGGCAACTGCCATTCTCTGAAGGAGGCTATCATTGGTAGCCTCTGCATTTCTTAGTATCGGTAGGCTTCCTTTAAACCTAATTGCAGGTTTAGATCTTTTATAGCATATGGAAGGGTTAGAACCTCTGTCCATTTTGCATCCCCATTGGTGAAATTTACTCCGAACTGCTGTCTTGGTGACAGGGGGCATCAGAATCACAGGACATGGTGGGGTATTCCTGTTGAAAATATTGAAAGCAACCAAAAAGTACATTTATTTAGTAGAGCAGTGAGATCGCCTGTTGGGTTTTTATTGATGAGTCTTCCTTTCCCAGGGACACCATATGCCCTTAGGCTTAGTTTACACTTGTGGTTGAGAGGGGGGGGGGGTGCTAAAAACTGTTGGTTGAGCAGTGTTTTTATCTCCTTAACTACTCCCTCTAAACTGGAAAGGTATTTGTGCACCCATAGAATTCAGAGCCACACCACAGAGCCCACAATCACATGCAAGGCCCAGTTGTGTAGGCTGTTAGGGGTCAACAGGTAGTGAGGTGGCCTCCTCCCCAGGAGTGAGGAGCCGGTCCATAAGAGGGGCAGGGGTGCTGCCCCCCTAGTTTTCATGCAGGGATGAATGCGTTGCGCTAGACTCATAGGTTTCTATGAATTTATTTTCAAGCCACATGATTAGAGCCTGATGCTCTAATTGGCTTGAAAAAGGTTTGGCATGCTATTGTCTTCCGGCCTCTTTTCCCGGCCAGTCAGGACAGAAGGTGGATCGGGTTGACCAGGAGGAGAATTTGAGGAAGCCGTGGAGGGGCTGAGTGTGGGTGACAGCGGAGGTGTGAGTTTGGAGGGGACCGGAGAGGGATGAGTGCAAGGGGGACCGTGGAAGGCTGAGTGTGGACCTGGTGGGGGTTTGCTTGCCACCCCCCCCCCAATTTTTTTTTGCATCAGCCGCCACTGCTCCTCGCCACATGTCAATTGCCCTCTGAAAAGCAATCCACCACAGAGTGTTCTTCGGAGGGCAACACTTGTGCAAATGAACCCTTATTACTTGTCCTGGTAAGGAAGGGCTTTCAGTTGGAATCTGTGGAGTCTGGGCAGACCCTGTATTAACCACTTGTCGACCGCCTCCTGCACTTTTACGTTGACAGAATGGCACAGCTGCACGAAGTAACGTATATTTACGTTACTTTGAATTTTGCACCGCGCGGGCGTGCATGCCCCTGTCGTGAGCTCCGTGACCGTGCCTGTAGGACCCACAGACTCTATGTCCGCCGGTGTCCCGCAATCATGTCACGGAGCTGCATCTCCCTGTTCTGCCTAGTAACAGGACAGTGATGGTCTGCTCCCTGTAATTGGGAGCAGCAATCAGTGTCGTTTCACAGTAAGCCCCGCCCCTACACAGTTAGAATTACTCCCTAGGACATACTTAACCACTTTCTAGCCCCCTAGTGGTTAACCCCTTCCCTGACAGTCACATTTTATAGCACTGATCGCTGTATAAATGTGAATGGTCCCAAAATAGCGTCAAAGTGTCCGATGTGTCTGCCATAATGTCGTAGTCACTATAAAAATCGCTGGTCGCCGCCATTACTATTAAAAAAAAATATTAATAAAACTATCCCCTATTTTGTAGACGCTATAACTTTTGCGCAAACCAATCAATACACGCTTATTGCGTTTTCCCCCCCAAAAATATGTAGAAGAATATGTAAACTGAGGAAATAAATAGTTTTCTTATATATTTTTGGGGGATATTTATTATAGCAAAAAGTTAAAAATATTGGGCCAGATTCAGGTAGGAGATACGACGGCGTATCTCCAGATACGCCGTCGTATCTCTGAGTGTGCGGCGTCGTATCTATGCGCCTGATTCTTAGAATCAGTTACGCATAGATTTGACTAAGATCCGACCGGTGTAAGTCCCTTACGCCGTCATATTTTAGGCTGCATATTTACGCTGGCCGCTAGGTGGCGCTTCCGTCGATTTACGTGAGGAATATGCAAATTAGGTAGATATGCCGATTCCAAAACGTACGTCCGCACGTCGCATTTTTTTACATCGTTTACGTTAGTTTTTTTTCCGGCGTAAAGTTACCCCTGCTATATCAGGCGTATCCTATGTTAAGTATGGACGTCGTTCCCGATTCAAATTTAGAAATTTTTACGTCGTTTGCGTAAGTCGGCCGTGAATGGGGCTGTGCGTAATTTACGTTCACGTCGAAAGCATTGGCTTTTTGCGGGTTAATTTGGAGCATGCGCGCTGGGTTACTTTCACGCGGACCGCGCATGTGCCGTTAGTCAAAAACGTCATTTACGTGGGGTCATGTTTTACTTACGTGAAACACGCCCACCTCTTCACAATTTGAATTAGGCGCGCTTACGCCGACAGATTTACGCTACGCCGCCGTAACTTAGGGCGTAGGTTCTTGGTGAATACAGAACCTGCCTCACTAAGTTACGGCGGCGTAGCGTATCGCATAAAAATAAGCCATTCTCGCTCTATTTTTGTTTATAGCGCAAAAACTAAAAACCGCAGAGGTGATCAAATACCACCAA
Source organism: Rana temporaria (assembly GCF_905171775.1). Taxonomy (NCBI): domain Eukaryota; kingdom Metazoa; phylum Chordata; class Amphibia; order Anura; family Ranidae; genus Rana; species Rana temporaria. The sequence goes on along the minus strand of NC_053491.1, from coordinate 217,202,032 downwards.
AAGAAAGCTCAATTTGTGGGAAAAAAGGACACCAATTTTGTTTGGGAGCCACATTGCATGACCGTGCAGTTTTCAGTTAAAGCGACGCAGTGCCAAATCGCAAAAAGTGGCGCGGTCATTTGGCAGCCAAATCCTCTGGGGCTGAAGTGGTTAAGAGAGCAGTACAGAAATGGAAAGATTTTGAAACAAGCCTGGGAGGCACTGGACAGGCTGCACAGCAAAGATGTCCAAAGAACTATGCTAAAGGTATGTGTATTATGTTTATTGCATTATAGAAATTCTCGCCATTGACTGTGTACTTACTTCTAAGCTGTTAATGAATACTTTTTCTAACAGCCAAATCCACATGCTGGATGCCCACTGTAGAAGTGAAATACATGATCTGCAAATATCTGTTGAACTCACAATTCGCACAGGTTATCTGGATTTTGGAGCTGGTATAGGCTGAGAATTGTTATACAACACATTTTTTTTTAATTTTGAGACAGTACATTTAAAAAACAAAATGCCAACACAGGAACATTGCTGACGTTTCAATATTCGAGATTGGAGTTTTGCATAGAGTGTTAACTTTTTTTTAGCTAAGGCCCCATGCACACTGGCTTAAAAATCACTGCTTCTACAAGAGTGTTGTGTTCTGCCTGTAGAAACAGCTCAATGTTATCTTATGTGTCCATGCACTTTAGGACGATAACAGGCATATTTTACGTTTAGCGTTAGGAAAAAAAAAAACCTTCTGGTTTGCGTAAAACGCATAACTCTTCTAAACTCTTCTAAATTCTGTACAACAAATTCTCTACAGTACATGCGCGTTTTTTTACGCCAAGGGAACTGGTGTTTTTTTTAAGCCCAGTGTGCATAGAGCCTTTTTTTTTTAATCCAGCAGCTACAAATACTGCAGCTGCTCATTTAAAAAAAATGGGCACTTACCTGTCCAGCGCGCCCGCGATGTTGGCAGCCGAGGCTGAGCAACCGCTCGTCTCTCGGCTGCCCCCGCCTCCATCCTCGGTGAGGGACTCAGGACGTAAAGCTTTGCGGCTTCACTGCCCGGTTCCCTACTACGCTTGCGCAATCCGTGCGGCGCGCACTCACCGGTTCCCACTGTCTCCAGGGACCAGAGTGTTTCCCAGAAGACAGCGGGGGGTGATGCGGAGACCGTCTTTTCTCGGAAGTGGGTGCAAATACCTGTATTATACAGGTATCTGCACCCCCCCTGAAAGGTGCCAAATGTGACACCGGAGGGGATGAGGATTCCCAAAAGCGGAGGTTCACTTTTTGTGTGGACCCCTCGCTTTAAGCCCTGTACACACGATGGGATATCCATCAGACCAAACCGTGGATTATGGTCCGAAGGGCGTTGGCCGGGAACTTGTTCTGCATACACACGTCCCAACATTTTCAGCCAACATTCACCAACCCATGTGGTTTTTCAGCTCGTTACCACCACTCTTTGGGCAACTTCTGCTATTGTTGCCTGATGTTTGGCATTGGTTCTGAGCATGCGTGTTTGTACTTTGGATTTCAGTTGGATGGATTTGTGTACACACGATCGGATAATCCGACGAACAGATTTATTGCCAGACAGTTGGTGAGCATGAACAGCCAACATTTGTTGTCGTTAATTCCACCAACAATTGTCTGATGGAGCATACACACGGTCGGATTATCCGACACAACACGTCCATCAGACAATTATTGTCGTAAAATTGGATCATGTGTACGAGGCTTTACACTGCAGAGCCTTATGTTTTGAAGTATAGGGTTTCCTGAATATCTTCATCTTTTCCCAACCTGACCATTTTCTCATGATGCAAGTACAGTGAGTTCTTGTCTTTCTACAGAACCTCCCTCCTGGGTGCAGTCTTGTGAATATATCACATTTCAGCAACAGATTGGTAATATTCCTGTCCTGGTTTATACTAATTACATAAGAACTGATTTACACAGGCATGGATCAGGTCAAGGTTGCTGTTATATCAAAAAAGTGATATGATAGTGCTCTACTTCACAGACCTTTCACATTTTATGGAACACAAGCATAGCTTGTTATAGCTGCTAAAGATGGTGTGACATGCATGTACAAATCCTGATAATCCTACAAAGTCTACTGACATAGTTTCCGATTGGTGGCTAACAGTGCACCCATATCAGTTAATATTAATATTTGTCTGCAAGGTATGATGTTGAAGGTCAAATTATAGGGGCAGCTTAGTTTTTAATACATAAAAAGCACATCTGAAAAATGCAGTCTTAAAGATTATTTTTCGCTATCTGTGTCCCATTGTGGGGATTTTCTGTCCCATAGAAAGGAAAAACCTGAAAATCAAGGAATCTCTTGGGGGGCCCCCCAGGTCACCAGAACTAGTGTCCCCATTGCCAAAACAGGTAATAAAAGGAAAACCCTATCCCTATTGGAAGTTTTCCCTCGATTATATTTTCTGGGGACAACCCAAAATGTGGGATTTTATTTTGCTTTTACTTTCAATAATAATGATAAACTGGACAAATAGAGAGGGTGAATCTCCTTAATGGGGACACAGACAGAAATAAAATCTAACATGTGTTCTAATCCCTCTCCACTCTATCCAAAATTTAAAAAAAAATACTTTCATTATACTTTAACCAGAGAAAAGATAGTCAACAGTGACCCTGAAAGTGATTCTCAATTTATACTAGAAGATTAAAGCAGGCAGAGTAATAATTATGGAGCTGGGGATATAGAAATAGAACACAAGGGGGCACATGTATGAAGCCGACTGAGCAAGTCATGCTTGCTTAGATCTCTGCACCTATCAAGATCAGACAGCCACGCATAAGCAAGTCTCATACCTCCACAGACCCCCCTGCTGATCCCACTTATGGCCGCGACCCACCTGAGCAATCCGCAATGGTGTGCGGCGGATTAAAGCCTAAAACCAAGACAAAATCAATCCGGGACACGCTTGTGAAGACCTCATCCGAGATGGCGGTGCCACCATTTTCCTGGCCAGAAACACCTTACACACTTCAAAGCTGCACAGGCTTCCACCAGCCACAACTGATGGTGAGTCGGACTCCGAATTTGGGGTGACCCCCCCCCCATAGCATTACAAGGCAATACCTCCCAGTCTTACCTGCTCCATCAGTTCGAGCGGATGCTCACCAGAGCCCTAAAAACCACCTCAGATGCCATTACTGAGAAGCTCATGAGAGAGATCAGAGATGTAGGTTGCCACACCTCACTATTAGAGCAGCAGACAGACAAGCAAGCAGTTCTCACCAGTAACCATAATGAGGACCTAGAGATCCTACGTGACGAGAATTTGACTCTGCAAAATGTTATCAACAGGGCAAGGAAATCAAACATCCGCATCCAAGGGATCCCTGAAGCCGTAGTGGACCTCCAATCCACTATTACTGCGCTTTTTCAGGAACTAGCTCCATCAATCACCATAGAACGGATGGAGAAGGACAGAACCCACAGATCCCTAGCACCGCGCTCGAAGATGGACCCAGAGGGACATAGTAGTAAAGCTATATTTCTTTCGCACCAAGGTGCAGCTAATGGCAGCATCCCGCAATAAGGAAACCCTTACATTCCAGGGCCACTGCAACCAGATCTATCAGGATCTATCCCAAAAGACCCTCAACAAGAGAAGAGCCACGAAAAAATTTACTCGTCCTGCAACATCAGCACATCAAATACCATTCGTTGGAGCTTCCCTTTTGTGATCCGCTTCTCTTACAAGGGTTCCTCCTTTTTATACAAGATGGCAGAAGACCTACTATCTTTCAGCCACTGAAGCCGCTGCAGAGTGATCCAGACGCAGAGCGGCATCCAGCTCCCCCAGGAAGAACCAAACCTCACCTGACCACAATACCCAATCCAGTGTCCACAAACAGGGTAGTTTTTGCATCACCAACACCAGCTCCAGAAGATTCCATGGATTGACTCACTTCTGAGAGGCACCTTCCTGGGTTAACAAGTTATTCCACTAACCTAAGTGTAACGCCTGGTTACTTAAAAAGTACCGGTGCTAGTTAAATTTAGAGAGGGATCAGAGTGTTAACTGACTCTGATCCAATTATTATGTTCTGGGGGAGGGTATTTATGGGGCAGACGTCATTTAGTCTGGGTTCTTCTTTGAGTGCGGCACCCACCTTTAGGGTGACTTCATCGCGGCGCCCCGGCGTAATGGCCTTCCAGGCCGGGGGGTGCGTGTCACGCTGTGTTCCTGGTTCCTGGACCATGTTGGTCCGGAACATTTGAGCTGTGGCCCAGATTAATGAAATTAAATTAGAGGACGATATTCTACTTGTAGGGATCGATGTCGAATCCCTGTATACCTCCATCCCCCATCTATGGGGGATAAAAGCGGTGGAATTCTTCCTCGAGAGACACTATCCTCACTGTGGAGCTCAAAATGAATTTGTGGTGGATCTGCTAACTTTTGCCCAAACAACAACTTCTTCCAGTTTGAATCCAGATTCTTTCAACAAATTAAAGGAACCTCCATGGGGGCCCCCTGGGCCCCAGCATATGCATGTTTACATCTGGGGCTCTGGGAGGAGGATCTTGTCTTCACCTTGCCGATGTACCTGGGCCATGTTCACACCTGGCTCAGGTACATTGACGACGTGTTGATGATTTGGAGAGGTGATGTTGCATCTCTTGAGGCATTTATGCTTGAACTTAACAAAAAGAATCGCAACATTAAACTGACTTACAAGTTTGATCGTGAACTTCTTGGATCTTTCAATTGGTGTTAAGGGTGTTAAGGAATAACAAAGACATACTGCAAGGATACGACGGCTAATACTCTTTTGAGAGCAGATAGCCACCATCCAAAATGGTTGAAGGATGGGATACCTATAGGACAGTTCCTGCGCATCAAAAGAAATTGCTCCAACAAACAGGACTATAGACAAGAAAGCGATGACGTACGGTATACCTGTCACGGAAGCATGAATAAGACGTACAAAACAGATAAATTAATAAGAAGACTTTATTGAAAACCAAACAGTAAGGTCAAAGTCCGCGCTGACGATCGAAACCGCCAGAAGAGTCGTCCAACAGTGCCAGGGTCGATAACCAGGGATGGAAGCCAGCCAAGCCGGAGTCTGTAGCCAGAGACGGGGTGGAACGAAGCCGTGGATCAGGAACCAGAAGAAACATCCGTAGCCGGGTCGGTAACCAGGAGCAAACCGCACGATCACAGAAGGGGTATCCGACAAGAGGCCCAAGCGAGGAACTGCTGCAGCTGCCGTCATATATATATATATGCTGAGCAGCCAGCTCCTCCCAGTGGGAAGGAGGAGCCGCAGTGTGAGGCAGGTTACAAGGACCCCATGAAGCAAGATGGCTGCCAGCACATGTCAGTGATGAGAAGCTTGCAAAGAGGTAAGACCATGACAATACCTTAGATTTAGGGAAAGGGGCTATTCCCACAAACAACTCAGAAGAGCTAAAAGTAAAGCAGCCTGCCGTGACCGTAGGGACCTTCTCATTAATACTGTCAAGGAGGACACTCTAGAACAGGGATATGGAATTAGCGGACCCCCAGCTGTTGTCAAACTACAAGTCCCATGAGGCATAGCAAGACTCTAACAGCATCAAGCATGACACCCAGAGGCACAGGCATGATGGGACTTGTAGTTTGGCAACAGCTGGAGGTCCGCTAATTGCATATCCCTGCTCTAGAACCAGGCCCGGTGAGGATCATTACTCAATTTGGCACACAATGGGATACTGTGAGGAAGATTCTAACTAAACATTGCGATGTACTAACCAATACCCCGGGTATAGCAAAAATAGTTGGACTGATTCCCCTGATGGTGGCTAAAAGAGCCAAAAACCTCTGGGACATATTGGTGCATTCTGAGATCACAAGGACAATAGAAGGTACCTGGCTTTCGGACTACCCAAGAAGTAAGGGCATGTTTCCATGTGGACATTGCCAGGTATGTCCATATGTGGATAGGACAGATACCTTCTATGACTCAAAAAGTGAACATAGCTATCAAATCAGGGATCTCATCAACTGTGCTACATCCAGAATCATCTATAGGCTAACCTGTCCATGTAAAAAGGTATACATCGGCAAGACAAAACGTCAACAGAGTGCGGCTTGGGGAACACATGAGGGAAATTAAAGAGAAAAATCCTGAGAAACCTCTGGCCAGACATTTTGCCCTCTTTCATGATGGTAATTAAGTTGGAATGAAAGTGAAATGCATTTATTCCCTCAATTTACCTGTGAGAAGGGGGGATTTTGATCAGATTCTCCTGCAAAAGGAGAAAATGTGGATTTATCGTTTGGGTTCGCTCATACCTGCGGGCTTGAACAATTAGCTGAACTTACAGCCCTTTCTGCCAATATGATGGTTTTTGGTATTTAAATCGTTCAATATGTCCCACCTCCCTATGACTGATACCCATTATATATATATATATATATATATATATATATATATATATATATATATATATATATATATATATATATATATATTGTGTGTGTGTGTATATATATATATATATATATATATATATATATATATATATATATTGTGTGTGTGTATATATGTGTGTGTATATATATATACATATATATATATATATATATATATGTATATATATATATATATATATATATATATATATATATATATATATATATATATATATAAAAATTGTCTTACCCCCCTTTTCTGTCTCCTTACTACGTGACCCTTCCTTATGTTTTTTTGCTTAGGGTTCCTCATAATATTTGCATATACCTAAACAATGTATGTGTGTATCTGCAGTCTACACATCGTAACTCTATATGTTTCATCTGTAGTCATCGCTATCTATCCAGTGTATATATATTATTATGTCTCTATTTTTCTTTCTTCTTTTCTGTCTTTATTATATTCACCAAATGTCTGATTATAGCTGAGCCAGTGTCTATTTACCATTTAAGATCCATACTGACTAAATTTACTATACCACCATTTGAACTTTCTGCAATGTTGTTGGAAGATTTGCCCCTGGAAATGAACGTCTATGTTAACCACTTAACCACTTAAGAGCCGGACCTTTAGGCAGCTAAAGGACCCGGCCAGGTTTTGCGATGCGACGCTTTAACAGACAATTGCACGGTCATGCGACGTGGCTCCCAAACAAAATTGGCGTTGTTTTTTTCCCCACAAATAGAGCTTTCTTTTGGTGGTATTTGATCACCTCTGCGTTTTTTATTTTTTGCGCTAACAAACAAAAATAGAGCAACAATTTTGAAAAAAATGCAATATTTTTTACTTTTTGCTATAATAAATATCCCCCAAAAATATATAAAAAAAAAAAATGTTTCCCTCAGTTTAGGCCGATACGTATTCTTCTACCTATTTTTGGTAAAAAAAATCGCAATAAGCGTTTATCGGTTGGTTTGCGCAAAATTTATAGCGTTTACAAAATAGGAGATAGTTTTATTGCATTTTTATTATTATTTTTTTTTTTACTACTAATGGTGGCGATCAGCGATTTTTTTCATGACTGCGACATTACGGCAGACACTTCAGACAATTTTGACACATTTTTGGGACCATTGTCATTTTCACAGCAAAAAATGCATTTAAAATACATGGTTTACTGTGAAAATGACAATTGCAGTTTGGGAGTTAACCACTAGGGGGCGCTGATGGGGTTATGTGTGACCTCATGTGTGTTTACAACTGTAGGGGGGTGTGGCTGTAGGTGTGACGTCATCGATTGTGTATCCCTATAAAAGGGATCACACGATCGATGACGCCGCCACAGTGAAGAACGGGGAAGCTGTGTTTACACACAGCTCTCCCTGTTCTTCAGCTCCAGGGACCGATCGCGGGACTCCAGCGGCGATCGGGTCCGCGGGTCCCGTGGTACCGGTCACGAGTCAGTCACGATACCGCCATAGACAAGGTTGTGTCATGAATCTTCCTCGTCATTGATCACTAGGAGAAGGGAAACAATAACTACAATTAGATATTGATGGTCAGACTTTGAGGCCAAGGAAGTATATTAAAAAATAAAGTTTAATATCATATTAGATTACAGTCAAATATACATAATAAATACAATTACAAAAATGACCACTGTACACGAAAAATCCTCAGAAGTCGCCGACGCACGTTTCGCTGTGAGGCTTCTTCAGGACGATAGCAAGGATTTAGTAGAATAACATATAACAGAGAACAAATAGTTGTCTGTAACGATACAGGGTAATGAGTTATTTACATTGCTAAAATAATATATACATAAAAAAACAATAAAACAATGAGCATTGTGACGCATATTTACATGACAAATGGTCTCTTGATGGATGCATCCATAGGGCACAGAAAGCAAACCTTCTCCCCTCTTTCTTTGTCTCCCTCTTTTTCTTCTGCTTCTTCTTTCCCCCCCCCCCCCTCTGTCTTTCCCACCCCTCTCTTCATTCAATTGATCACTAGGAGACATCAAACGGTCTGTACAGAGTACTCTGATATATGGAAGCGGTAATGTATTTATCTACTACGCTGTGACATTTATTACTACCTGCTGATCTATACACACATGCTGTATCAGAACATTGATGTTTACAGTAACGGTTAACCCCAGATTGATGGTCTTTACATTTCCAGTGGACTTTTAGTGGAGAATCTTTGGACACAGTTTCCTGTGCTTTCCCCATCATCCACAGTATAGATCATCCTTAGGGAGCTATTCCACTTGCTGCCAGCTCTGTCCTCTTCCTTTCCTCTTTCCCTTTCCTTGGCTCGAGACTCCAGGGGTATTCGGGGGGTGGTCTTTTCTCCTTATATAGCTTTGCTGTCCTCATGGGATTTCCCGCAGTGAGTTAAGACCCCCTCCCTAATCACCTGGCGTCCGAACTTTGTTCACTGTTATATGTTGTGTCATATATGTCCCTGTCATGTGTGTATTTTAGTGTAGATCTGGATATTATTTTCACCCAGGTCCCATTACACTGTTTTAAGTCTCCTGTATGTATTTATCCACTAACCATGTTGCTTATTTAATAAAGTATTTATATTTTTGATACACCATACATAGTGTGTTGTTCTGTAGCCCCCTTCTTTTTTCAATCTTCTTGGGTTGGATTATTTTGTTTATGCAGTTAGGGGCTGACAACACCTGGCTATTACATTTTCTTACATGGTATATCTTTAGCCTCGATCCTTTTTTCTTCTTTTTCACTTGAGCTGTGGCAGGGAGCCCAGTAGTCGACTGAGTTCCCAATCCTGTAGATTCCAAGCGAGATAGCTGTTAGGTGGGGAGTCCATCTGAGGAGAGTCAATGAGAGGCTGGAAATCCAATAGGGTCTCGACAAACCACCAGGGATCGAGGTAGCCGGACACTGAGAGGCTGGTCACCTGTCAGTCGGTACCTAAAAACGATCAGAAGGAGATCCAGGCGTAATTCTATTGAGGAGGATCATCTTCGTAATCACAATCAGTGAGAGGGCCTGTGGCAGAGGTTTCTCCCTGAAGTTCATTCCTGGAGGGTTTGTGGCAGTGACTTTTCCCTAAAAGTTCGAGTGATACTCTGGCTGCCAGGTCAGTGAGAGAGGCCTGTCCAGGTACACTAAGTCCACTCAGGCAGGAGTGGCGCAAGAAGTGTTACACGTGGGAGCAGGACTGTTTCCCTATTGCTACGCCTCAATCTGCTCTTCTCCTTCTCCTTTCCACGCTACCTTTCACCACAAGTTTACTGTTTTTACCCGGGTGGGTAATAAAGAGCACAGAAAAGACACCTGTCGTGGACATTCTGTTACTACTGCTATATGCACCATACACCCCTAGGACAGCGGAAGAGCCACAAGGTAACGTGCCACCCAAAACAAATCAGCAGCTCCTCCGGGGGTAGTGCTTTATACGTTTCCGGGTGTCACCTCCGAGACTGTAACTATGCACGGTTATAATTTTTTTTAATTTTTGCTATGTTTCTTAGTGTTTCGCTTGATACCCTCTGGATTCAGAGTAGACATGTGCACAGAAAAAAATATCTTTTTGTTCTGTTTCGTATCGTTCCGTAGGTTTGTTTCCGTTCGTTTTTCGTAAGACGCCCGTTTTCCTGTTCGTTCCTGTTCGTTTTTTGTACGACGAGATTTTTTCGTATTCCGATCGTTTTGTATTTTCGTTACCGTTTTATTTTCGTACATGCGGGATGGTTCGTTATTCTGTTTAATTCATGTTCGTTACTTGTTAGGCAATAATTTTCGTGAATTTTCGTCAATGATTTGCATTCTGTGTTTTGGATTCCTTTTTCTGTTCGTGTTTTCGGTCATGTGTTCGTGTGACATCTATGACAATTTGTTGTGGATGTCATGTGGGCATGCGACTGAAGATACGAACAGAAAAAGGATTTTCGTCATTTTGTACTTTCGTAAATATATTGCGGGATTCGCGGCACTTTCAACACGCGGCTCATCCATATTAACGATTGTTAAGCCCCAGACTTTTTTAACAACAAACATAAAAACGCTCGTTTTCCGTTCGTTCTCAGAACATTTGTTCGTTTTTAAACTCCATCAGAAAACCATTTTTGGGTTCAAAAGTCTGGCCAACTGATCTCCCTTCAGATGAAAATCCACAGAAAAGTTTATTTGGCTTTACTGTACTACTCAGCACAAAAGAGAAGCTGCTTTACTAACTACACTCACTGCCCATTCAAAAAAATGAAAATTACATCTGTAGCAAGGGATTTGCATTCTGTGTTTTGCGTCCTTTTTCTTTTGGTGTTTTCGGTCGTTTGTTCGTGTGACATCTGTGGCAAAAGATTTGCATTCTGTTGAATCCAAAATACGAACAGAAAAAAGGAATTCAAAATACAGGGTGCGGGTCTTTTGTTGTGGATGTCGTGTGAGCATGCGACTGGGGATGCGGACAGGGAAAGGATTCAAACAAAATGCAGAGTGTGGGTCTTTTGTTATGGATGTCATATGAGCATATGACTGAGGGTGCGAACAGAGAAGGGATTCAAACAAGATACAGAGTGCAAATCTTTTGTTGTGGATGTCGTGTGAACATACGGCTGAGGATACGAGCAGAGAGGGGATTCAAACAGGATACAGAATGCAAATCTTTTGTTGTGGATGTCGTGTGAACATACGGCTGAGGATACGAACAGAGAGGGGATTCAAACAAAATACAGAATGCAAATCTTTTGTTGTAGGTGTCATGTGGACATGTGGCTGAGGATACGAGCAAAGAGGGGATTCCAACAGGATACAGAATGCAAATCTTTTGTTATAGATGTAATTTTCATTCTTTTGCCATTTTCGTTTTGTCGTATTTTCGTCGGATCGTTCGTTCGTATTTGCGGTTGTTCGTTATGCGGCTCATTCGTAATCCCGTCGTTTTCGTATTTTGGTGCTTTAATAACATTCGTACGAACGGGAATGCACATATCTAGTTCAGAGGTTTTGGCTGTTAATAAGTGATAATACCTCTTTCAACCTTCAACATTCTTGTTGTGACATTTTCCTGGCTGCATGCTTAATATAAAGTCCCAAACCTTTCCCCACATTGCTCAGGAGGGAGATCTTAGTCCAACGCTTGACCCAGCGGACTGGATGCAAATCTGGCAGGCAACTAAATCTGCATCACCAAATATTGTGGCTCTTGAAACCAACTATAAAGTGCTCACCAGGTGGTACCTGGTCCCTGCCAGGATATCTAAATTTCTTCCCCTATATCACCCTCATTACTTCTGAGGCTGTGACACACCAGGCACGCAGGTACATATCTGATGGGAGTGCCCCATAGCCCACACTTTCTGGTAGGACATGTTTGGGATCCTTTTTGATACATCCTTGACACTGGACCCAACAGTAGCACTCCTGAATAACAAACTGTTGGCTCTAACACACCGTCAGTTCAAACTTCTACTTTTTTATCACAGCAGCAAAACAAACCATTGCAAAAGCGTGGAAATCCTCCTCAGTATGTATCCTATCAGTAAAACATAGGGTCACTCAAGCTATGATCCATGCCAAAACTGAAGCAGTTATATTCGACAGAGTGCCCTCTTATGAAAGGCTCTGGAGACCTTGGATTGCCCACGACTTACCCCCAGGTTTCAATGATTCCCTTCATTACCTTGGACTGGAACTATTTTATCCATCCTAATCTACCTGTAACTCACTGGTAAAACTGGCTATGGTTTTCTCTGGGAACCCCCCTTTTTCTCCCCTCTGACATTCTTACACCCCCCACTTTTCTCTTCTTGCTCTCTAGAACTTCTCTCTTACTCTTGACATTTACTGCTCAGCTTCCTCGAGATTTGTACTGTCCTCCTGTCCTTTAGCTTAAATAGACGGAGGACACGGACCTCCCTCTCCATTCTCTGACCTTTGGGATGGCATAGCTTTACTGCAACTGCATAGGCAATCTTCCCGGAGCATTAACTGAGCATTATGATTGACCACGGTCATTCTATACCCCTAACACCTTGTAATGAGCAACTCCACCATACCATCTACTGAGACTGTCCCTTTTGACAAGTTTAATTGATGTTACTTTATATTTTTGAACAGAACTGTTTTGTTTATCAACCTTCTCTACCAGAGGCTTGCTTCTCATTTCATTTTATATACCCTAGTTTAGGTATATCGGAAGGTTGTAAAATGCTTGATGTCAAACATATTATGATGTTTGTCGACTGCCTACATTTTATACCTATCTCTTTATGATATGGTTTTGAGATATTTTTTACTCATTCCAATAAAACTTTTGAACAAAAAAAAATGTAAGAAGCAAAAAAAAAAGAAATAGAACACAAAGGGCTTTATGTGGAAGGGAAGTTGGGTGATACAGGTTGTAAAATACACATTAGTCTTTTGCTCCAATACACAGAAAAATGGAAATGCTTGGATGTCCCACCAAGAGAATGTGCATAATATCCTCAATGTTTAGTGTTTTAGAAGTTATACCTCAGGAACCACGTGGAGGCAACTGGGACAAGCGTATTCTCCAAAGGGAGACCCTCTGGATAGTAGACATGTGCACAACAAAAATTTTCGTATTTTTTTGTTCCGTTTCGTAGATTCGTAAAGATTCGTAATTTCGTAAGACTCAAGTTTTCCTATTCTGACCCGTTCGTATTTTGTAAGACGCAAGTTTTCCTATTCGGACCCGTTCGTATTTTCGTAACAGTTTTATTTTCGTTTATACTGAATGATTCGTAATTCTGTCTAATTTATTTTCGTTGATTCGAAATTCGTAATTTTGTTAGATAATAATTTTCGTTTAATGGATTCATAATTTTGTACTTTCGTAAAAACATAGCAACACGCGGCTAATCCATATTAAGATATACTTTCTCTTAAGCCCCGTACACACGGTCGTACTTTTTGCCAACAAACGTCAAAATGAGCGTTTTCCAAAAAATCCGACCGTGTGTACGCTCTATATTTTTCGGTTTCAAAAAGTCTGGCCAACTCCCTTCAGACAAAATCCACGGAAACGTTTGTTTGAAGTCCGATCGTGCGTACGAGGCTTTACACTGTACAATGTGACTCAGCACAAAAGAGATTAGCTGAATGGCTAAGATATTAAGTAATCACTCACTAACTACACTGCCCAGTGCCCATTCGAAAGAACGATACAAGTACACAAATTTACGAACAGACATAGAAACGGATTTACAAAACACACATGAAAATACGAACATACAAATGAAAATACGAGCATACAAATGAAAATACGAACAAGGGATTTTAAATACGGAATGCAAATCGTTCGTTATAGATGTAATTTTCGTTCTTTTGCTTTTTCGGTGTTTCGTATTTTAGTAAGATTGTCCAATCATACGTTCGTATTTTCGCTTGTACGTTATTTTGCTTATTCGTAATTCCGTAATTTTCATGTTTTGGTTCTTTCAGCTTTTCGGATGTTCGAATTGATGCGAATGTGCTAATACTAACAAATTCGTATGAAAATCCATTCGTTACGAACGGGAACGCACATGTCTACTGGATAGGGCGTTTGGATGCAACCAAACCACCTGAGATTAATGAGGTGCTATCATACCGACCCTTCCTTTGAAGGACCGATGTGATAGGTCCCTTAATTCCAGGTGGTCATGTAATATGTCATATAATTTGATCCTTCATGTCTTTAAGGTCCTTAAAAAAAGTCACATTGGCATATCCTATGGAGACCTATAGATCCTTATTTTTCCCTAACCTGAGTCCTAAAGATCAGGGTTTTCTTTATTTATAGCCTCTCAGGCATAAATAAAGGACCAGTTTAGGCTTTGTTCCTCTTTCCTGATTACCAGCATACATGTGAGTCCATTGTTGGTGTGTTTGAATGTCTAAATGTACTTTGTATTGTTTATATTTACTATATGTTTTGTGGACAAGGCTATGCCACAATCCATTTGTATACACTAGATTTCCTTTTGTATGGTCAAAGCAGCACTCTGTTTTGGTCTGTCTTAAGCAGGCTATATGCATGCACTACTAAAAATGTTGTTTGTTGTAACAGGAGATGCCATGATTAGCCCTACAACTACGGCTCAGCTGCAGTTCCCATCTGGACCACATCGCTATGCGCTACGGCGCAGTGCCATTCACTGTTTAGGGTTAAGTGTGGCCACGTAAGCCACCGGTGATATTGTCCTGCTCCCTCTCATTGAGGGAATCTGGATACTGATATTCCCGGTGCCATTGGGAGCACTGTCTGCACAGGTGCAATCGTTTAGATTTGCAAAGAAGCTGTTCGCATGTGCAGACATCGCGCATGCACTTTGCATATTTGGCTGGCCGGAGTGACGTCGGACGTTCAGACATCACCCGAGTGGGGTACACATAAAAGGACCAGCCGGCAGTGTCACTCTCCAGGCGTTTTGGAGATTGTACAAGCCAGCTTCACGGTCCTGCACTGTTGGCCTCTCAATTCAATTTAATTGGCGATTATGACCTCAATTTAATATTGCTACTATTATAATAAGGATCTCATGTTATATTGCTTTATAGACTCTATGCCATTTCAGGGGATTCCGTAGGACATCAGTGAGGGGCTCATGTACAGTTCTTTCTTTTCTGAAGAGGTACACAGTTAATATGTTACTATGGTGAAAACTAATATTCACCAGGGTCTGATATTATACTAAGTTTAATTAATGTTTATTTCCACCTAGTATTACCGGGTGTACCCCCACTTATTCTCTATCAGTGTGAGGAACTTATTGGCTGACGGTTTTGGGACCTACTTGGCTTTTCATTATCCCTTCCCTAATTACCACCCATAGGGGGAGGGATTTGTCCGCCACTAGCTGGCTTGTGGTTTGGGGCAATCATCGCTATCTCCTACCAAAGCACCATTTTGGTGAGTATGCATTGTAAGGGATTAGCTCGGTAGCGTGGGTCTTCTGACCCCCTGGATGGGTTCACTACACACTGAACGATACAGAGAAACAGCCGAAGACGGTTGAAAACAAAGAATTTGGTTTATTTTTCCATGTTGCTGGAAACAATTGCAAGCATCCAAACAGCATAAACAAAATCAAACATAAAATAAACCCTGGCCACTTGGGCGTTTACCTTCACCACACAGGAACCTATCTATGGAGTCTGGCACAGCCTACTGCTGAGCAGACACTGCTAGTCATACAGCAGAAAAAAACAAATAGTCTTTTTGATTTTTATCACACAGAAAAATCAACAGCACCTCACCTCTTCAGAAGTATTTCTGTTCACTGCTCTCCTTCACTCAAAAAGCCTCAGGATGCAGCAATCAGTAGTAATCCTCTGAATTACTTATAGAGGCCTTAATTTCCTCATTCTAAACAGCTGAAGTTTTCCAACGTCCTTAAACCTTTCTGACTACTTCTGCAGCCGACACCCGATAATAATTGGCATATTGTCTAAACAAGGCAGAAATGTATCTCCCGTCTGTGACAACACCCACAGATTTACCTGACTTCCTGTCACAGCATATATTGATACATCTGATGCCTGTATATCTATATTATACATGCAAGCTACTTGGTAGCTTGTTTAGTCTATTAGTATTATGTATTCTAATTGAAGTTTATCTCTTTTAAAAATCTAGAAGCTCCTGAAGAAGCGATATATTTGTAATCGAGAAACATGTCGAGCTGTTTTTTAATGTTCTAAGGACTCAATCGGTTTTGAGATCTGTACAGCATTACAGCCAGCCTTGAGGCTATTGAGTATTCTTCTTGGAAAGACCCTTTTTGCCTTTTTTTGTATATTATGATTTATTGTTTGTAGATGCATCTCTGTATTTATTTATGCAATATATTAAACCTACAACTTTTTATTCATATGTGCCTATAAAGTCCATTTTCTTTTTTGAAAAAAACACTATAATGTTTTTTTATGTAACCCATATATTTCAGGATGTGGCATAATTATATTAGAGGGTGTGTGATTACCACCCTAGGGCAATTGTAATCACGAAAAAATCATACAATCTCATAATATCCTCAATGAGTGGAATGATCAACTGGAAAAGTGAGGGCAAATACTAAAAATACACTGTCAAATATGGGTTTTATCTAGCAATGTAAAGCATAGTATTCTGCCAGATATGAATAGGTGTTTATCACTTACCAGTAGTCTATTTTTACTTACCTATTACTATTACTCTATCACTACTTTTACTTACCTACTTACCAATACTCTATTTTTAGTGCAGCCAAGTGGTCCACTCAATTTACCTTAAGAGCCCTTTCACACTGGAGCGTTTTTGCTGCGTCTTTGCAGTAAAAATAGCGTTATTAAAACGCTCATAAAACGCTCCCCATGCATCTCAATGGACCCTTTTACACTGAGGCGTTGCGCTTGCAGGGCGTTGAGAAAAGTTCTGCAAGCAGCATCTTTGGAGCAGTTTGAGTGCTGAAAAAGGCAATTCAAAAACGCCCCACTCCATTGAAAAGAATTAAACGCTATAAAAACGCCTGAAAAACGCCCATAATCCGCCCTGAGCTGTAGAAAGGTCACATGATCTCAGAAAAAATTAAGCCAATTGGCATCCAATCATGGTGTGTTCTGGCAGCGGGCAGTCCCCCTGTCAGAACACATCAGCTCAGCAGGGAGATCGTCATTCAAACATTGCATAGCTAGTACCAGTGGCGTTGCTAGGGGGGTGCGGGGGGTGCGGGCCGCACCGGGTGACACCCACTAGAGGGGTGACACCATCCCGATTTAAAAAAAAATAAATTTTTTTTTTTTTTTTTTTTTTTTTTAGCTGAAATGACCAGAGGTGCAGGTGGCTGTGTAATGTAAAAGGGGTGCAGTGATGCAGGGTGTTGTGTAATGTAAAAGGGTCCAGAGGTGCAGGGGGCTATGAGATGTAAAGGGGGCCAGTGATGCAGGGTGCTGTGTAATGTAAAGGGGTCCAGAGGTGCAGGGTGCTGTGTAATGTAAAAGGGGTGCAGTGATGCAGGGTGCTGTGTAATGTAAAGGGGTCCAGAGGTGCAGGGGGCTATGAGATGTAAAGGGGGCCAGTGATGCAGGGTGCTGTGTAATGTAAAGGGGTCCAGAGGTGCAGGGTGCTGTGTAATGTAAAAGGGGTGCAGTGATGCAGGGTGCTGTGTAATGTAAAGGGGTCCAGAGGTGCAGGGTGCTGTGTAATGTAAAGGGGTCCAGTGGTGCAGGGGGCTGTGTAATGTAAAGGGATCCAGTGATGCAGGGGGCTGTGTAATGTAAAGGGGTCCAGTGATGCAGGGTGCTGTGTAATGTAAAAGGGGTGCAATGATGCAGGGGGCTGTGTAATGTAAAGGGGTCCAGAGGTGCAGTTGTGGAGAGGGGTACACAGTAGTAACAAAAAGATATTGAAGGATGCAGAGGTATGCAGGGGGCACAGTGGGGTGTTTTTACATTTTAACGTGGGGGGGGGGGTGCCAGATATTGGATCCGCCCCGGGTGCCAAATGCTCTAGGTACGCCCCTGGCTAGTACTGCAAGCTTCTCCTGAGCTCCTCAGTTTTTTTTTGTTCAGCCCACTGGGTTGACCAAAAAACAAACTAATAGTGTGTACTAGGCTTTAAAACTTACTTTTATGTGTCATTAACATAATCAAAAATGCTGAAACTGTGCATTAAAGGCAGATACTGTTGTTGCATGCCAAGTACCTAAATTGGTATCTAATATTAGCCCTGCATTCAGGTCCTCCATCAGCTCTGAACTAGTCTTGTAAAGATATGTAAATGCATCCATAAGTGCCTGCAATGTGATGCAGCAGCTTATTCACTATATTTATGATATTGATAAGTTTAATTAAAATTATACTATAAATTTGTTTTTCCCACTAGCCATGCAAGGTTTGTTAAATATCAGTGGAGCAATTAAAATGTCCACAATGAATTTAAACTTTAATCTGTGATATCTCATACCCCCAACTTTACCATTTTGTCCAGTACAGTTCCAGTGCTTAAAGTGACCCTGCCATGAGAAACGTTTGGAGGCTTCCGATGCTAGCATTTTTTTTTGCAAACACTCATTGCCCCACTGCCTTCAATACTCCTGAATCAAAGACATGGAACAAGCATGCTATAAATGAGTGTCAAAATTCTTTATCTTAATACTTGTACCAAGTAGATACTTGCAGGCATTAGTATGACAGCTAGGGAACTAGCATATTCAAATGAAGATGTCAGTAATGACAGCCTACATATTCTCACACGACAGAGGCCTTTCAAAAATATGCACCAGTACTTAGAGATTGATGAGCTTTTACAGATTAAATTGCTATCTACAGGGATTAGAAGTCAGTTTCACAGTTGGGTTCTATTATGTGATTCAGGAGTGTAAGGCTCAGCTATCAGTTTGACAGTTGGTTCCTCTTCTATGTGTTAGAAGACTAGCAGGGTTCATCTATGAGTATGACAGTCAGTTCTGCTCCTTGTATCAAGAGATGATGTTATATGTTAGGCTGAGGAGGAGAAAAACTGATGTCACCTATCTCTCAATATGCAATTGGAAGGCATGAAGCTTTCTAGGGCTAGGCTGCTTGTAACCAAGAATTGCTGGGGATCGAAAACGACCAAATTTATTTTTATAATCGAAAAAAATTCTGCTCAATCTGTTGTGGTTTTTTTGGCTCTGTTTTAGAATCACCCCCTTCCCCATGGGACTGTCATGTCCACCTTTTAGAATTTAGGCTAGTTTTTATTAACATTTAAAATGTGAATTCAAAAGGTTTGTATTTTACAGGAAAAAAACAACCAATGTTTATATGTGTACTTTCAAAGCTTTTAACCGGTTAAGGATCGGCTCCTGTACATATACCTCAGCAGAATGACACTGGCAGGCAAATCGACGTATATTCATGTCAGTTTAAATTTGCCGGCGTGCGCGTGCCTGCCACGAGCTCCGTGATCGTGCCCATGGGACCCACGGACTCGATGTTTGCCGGTGTCCCGCGATCGGGTTACAGAGCTGAAGAACGGGGAGATGCCAGTGTAAACACAGCATCTCCCATGTTCAGTCTAGTGACATGTCACTGATGTCTGCTCCTTCTCATCTGGAGCAATGATCAGTAACGTGTCACTCAATGCCACGCCCCCTAACAGTTAGAATCACTCTCTTGGACACACTTAACCTCTTCCTAGCCCCCTAGTGGTTAACTCCTTCACTGCCAGTCACATTTACACAGTAACCAGTCCATTTTTATAGCACTGATCGCTGTATAAATATGAATGGTCCCAAAATAGCGCCAAAAGTACTATTTTGTAAACGCTATAACTTTTGCGCAAACCAATCAATAAATTTTTATTGCGATTTTTTTTTTTTTTTTACCAAAAATATGTAGAAGAATATGTATTGGCCTAAACTGAGCAAAAAAATTTGTTTCTTTTATAGATTTTTTAGGAATATTTATTATAGCAAAAAGTAAAAAATATTGCTTTTTTTTCAAAATTGTTGCTAGATTTTTATTTATAGCGCAAAAAATAAAAACCGCAGATATGATCAAATAGATGATCATCAAAAGAAAGCTCTATTTGTTGGGGAAAAAAAACGTAAATTTTTGGGAGCCACTTCGCACGATTGCGCACTTGTCAGTTAAAGCGCCGCAGTGCCGAATCACAAAAAGTGCTCTGGTCTTTGAACAGCCAAATGGTCCGGTGCTTAAGTGGTTAAATCAAACACTGCCTCATGCATCTTCAATGGAAAAAAGTTGAATATGTTAGATATTCAGACATCTCTTCCGCTATTTCTTATATTATTACGCAAAGCTGTACACAATGTTGGTTCCCATGTAGTAGCCAACACTAAGCACTTATTTGTGAATGAATATCATACCGCTAAATAACTTATTATTTTTTTCATCCCATTCTGACCTTCTTCACAGCAGAGCAGTATTAGAAATGTCTGAGTATACCGAGCTGAAAGACATGGGACAATTGATGTGTCGCAGGTTTGTATTTCTTTTATCATGAAAATCAAGCCAAGAAACACAGACACTACCCATACTGTCCTCTCTGACCCAGAACAGCTGGCTAAGCTTGTTGTTATAGATTTGTCATTTGATTTTGTACCAGGAAGGAGGTTTGCTATAATGAGGAACCAGTTAAATTGCTAATGGTAATAACTGCCAAGTTCAAACTTTGTGACTTGGAAGAGCGTCTCAAAAAGTTAGTAGTTTTAAAGCAGTCTAAAAATAACTACCTTTGGGGGGGGGGGGAGACATTTCTTAATCAGGCACAATATACAGTATCTCACAAAAGTGAGTACACCCCTCACATTTTTGTAAATATTTTATTATAACTTTTCATGTGACAACACTGAAGAAATTACACTTTTCTACAATGTAAAGTAGTAAGTGTACAGCCATTAATGTCTAAACCGCTGGCAACAAAAGTGAGTACACCCCTAAGTGAAAATGTCCAAATTGGGCCCAATTAGCCATTTTCTTTGTCATGTGACTCATTAGTGTTACAAGGTCTGAATGGGGAGCAGGTGTGGTACATTTGGTGTTATCACTCCCACTCTCTCATACTGGTCACTAGAAGTTCAACACGGCAAAGAACTCTCTGAGGATCTGAACAAAATTATTTTTGCTCTACATAATTTTGGCCTAGGCTATAAGAAGATTGCCAAGACCCTGAACTTGAGCTGGCCAAGACCATACAGCGGTTTAACAGGACAAGTTCCACTCAGAACAGGCCTCGCCATGGTCGACCAAAAAAGTTGAGTGCACATGCTTAGCGTCCAGAGGTTGTCTTTGGGAAATAGATGTATGAGTGCTGCCAGCATTGCTGCAGAGGTTGAAGTGGTGGTGGTGGTGGTGGGGGGGGTGGGTCAGCCTGTCAGTGCTCAGATCATATGCCGCACACTGCATCAAATTGGTCTGAATGGCTGTCGTCCCAGAAGGAAGCCTCTTCTAAAGATGATGCACAAAAAAGCCCGCAAACGGTTTTCTGAAGACGAGGAGACTAAGGACATGAATTACTGGAACCTGATGAGACCAAGATAAACGTATTTTGTTCAGATGGTGGTGTCAAGCATGTGTGGCGGCAACCAGGTGAGGAGTACAAAGACAAGAATATCTTGCCTACAGTGAAGCATGGTGGTGGGAGTGTCGTGGTCTGGGGCTGCATGAGTGCTACCGTCACTGGGGAGCTACAGTTAATTCAATGGAGGGAAACATGAATGCCAACATGTACTGTGACATACTGGAGAAGAGACTGGGCAGCAGGGCAGTATTGCAACATAACGACCCCAAACACACCTTCAAGACGACCAGACCACTACCTTGCTAAAGAAGCTGAGGGTAAAGGTGATGGACTGGTCAAGCTTGTCTCCACTGTGACATGCTAATTGTTTACTGTACTTATCCTTCCTTCACAAATAATACGATTGAACAAGAAAACATCAGAGCTTTGACATTTGTTTCTACTTATATTACAGTACTGTACAGCAGATCTTAAAGTGTTTGTTACCCCAACATTTCATATTCCTCATATTCCTGATATGTGTTTGCTGTACCATGTACTTGTATGAAAAAGTATCCTGTTCTCTTTGTTCTGCTTCTTTTGTGCGAAATACCAGGTGATCATTACAGTTCTCCAGTTTTTTAGCTTCAAACTGACCACGCTACGCTAGGCACAGAAACACATCCATCCTGGGGGTGGTACATTTTTTTGTCAGTATCATAAATATAGTGAGAGCACAGCCTGCCTGTCCTCCACTGGCCAAAACCGGTGCTGACACACCCCCATACATAACGATTAGCTTTAAATAGTTTGGAAGAAGACATTCATATTCATCTGGAATTTGGACAAAGGAGGCATGATCGTTTTTATGAATGTGGAATCTTATTTGATTGAAGCTGCCCGACAATTGTCGGACAGCCACACATACATGAGATTAAAGGGGACCTTACGAAGAAATTCAAATCTACTTTAACGGAACTAGTCTACAGGGGTTTCAGGTTAGGCATTTTTCAATAGAAATAAATGGAGTCACTTATTTCAGAATATCCTACCATTCCTACATTCTACCATTTATTGAAAGATTGGGACAGTGGCTTGATAACTATTTACTACCATTGGTAGTACAACTTCCCGGGTATCTAAAAGACACCAACCATTTACAGGCATACCCCACATTTAAGTACACAATGGGACCAGAGCATGTATGTAAAACGAAAATGTACTTAAAGTGAAACAATATATTTTTTCACTTCTAGGGTGTAGTAGGGGGTCAGGGGCTGTAGTGGGGGTGTCAGGAGCTGAAGTTGAGGTCTCAGGGTCTGTATTGGGGGTGTCAGGGGCACACTGGAACAGGACGGGCTGCGCTCTCGGAGCTTTAGCTCCTTCTACTGTGGCTGCAAAATGTCTGTACAGTACTTGTAAGGCACTTTACATACACTCGGGGGTATGTCCTTACTCGCGAGTGTATGTAAAGTGAGTGTACTTAAAGCGGGGTATGCCTGTATTGCAATTTACGAGGGATTTTACATGGTAGACAGAATATTTGTGGATCACTTGTGACATCACGAGTCTGTACTCATCCATCCCCCATCATTTTGCTATAGAGGCGGTTTCTTACTTTTTAGAGTCTTGAACGGATCAGACACTTGAACATCATATGTATATTTTAGACATACTAGAGTATTTACTATCCCACAATTATTGTGTATTTTTATGATGTTTTTACCTCCAGAGATGCAGGGCCGCAATGAGAGCTAAGTTTTCTCCCTCTCTCGCCAACATCTACATGGGATTGGTGGGAGCGGTCCCGCATCTTTGGAGGGAAGAACACATTCAGATCTACATTAGATCTACATTAGTCTTTATCTTAGGTATATTGATGATCTCCTGCTGGTGGTGGACAAGGGGGTAGATCGTCTGAGTGCCTTTTTGGAGTATTTGAACGCCAACAACAAAAATCTGTCCTTTACATGCATGGCTGATTGTCATGATCCTGTCAGAAACAGGCGCCTCAAACTCTTTGGCTCCTGATCACGGGTGCATGCACACCTCTGTTGGCGTCAGGCGGGCTATTCAAGCCTGCCTGTCACATACAGTCTTTGCTGTCTGCTCTACAGCGTTGTGTGCCTTTAGACCTGATCTGAGACTGTTACCTGTATTAAGACCCGGCTTACCTTTGACCATCCAGTTATCTGTCTGCATCTGACCTCGGCCCGTCTGTGACTACTCTTTGCCTGAACCCCTGTGCCTTTGTTGCCCACCTGATATCTGACCTGGCCTGTCTGACAATTCCTGTATTGGTCCTATCTGTTCCTGGTTCCGATCCAGTCTGCTGAGCTGCTCCTGATCCAGTCTGCTAAGTTGTTCCAGTCTGCTAAGTTGTTCCAGTCTGCTAAGTTGTTCCAGTCTGCTAAGCTGATCCAGTCTGCTGAGCTGCTCCTGATCCAGTCCGCTGAGCTGATCCAGCCTGATAACAGAGAGATCTGTTATTTAGACATGTGTCTTACAGGTAAAGTGCCATGTGTTAAGACCACCCTTTATAGGAAACCCCTGGTCAGGCAATACATTGCTCCTAGCCCAATCAGGCCATCCCAAGCATACCATTAAGGGTGTCCCTGTAGGACAGTTTCTGCGCATTAGATGCATTTGCAGTAGCGAATTTGAAATTTGAGACAGAGGCTGCTTTCCTTTTTAAGCGTTTTCTGGCTAGGGGATACCCCCGATGGATGCTGGAGAAGGCATTAAAAATAGCAAGGAGTAAAAAGAGGGAAGACTTGTTAGGTCAGAAGAAGAACAGGGTGGACCCTTGTTATGGCAAAATGACTCTTTCTACCACCTTGAGTGTCGTATTTGCCCAGGTTAGGGATATTATCATAAGTATTTGCCCATCCTGAATACTGATACAACCTGTGCAGTTATTCTTAAATGGGGGTTAATATAGTATCCAGAAGAGCACCCACAATAGGTCAGTCATTATTTCCAAATGTTTCAATCCTTGCAAACAAGTGTCATTTAAGTGGCTGCACTTTAAAATACATTTTAAATGTGGAGCCCATGACTGCTCATGTTGTAGCCATTGTCAGGTCACCTGAGGCCAGGTGACAGATGCACACCGTTGGGTCAGGAGTGCACCGCTATGATAGTGGACCCTACGGCTGACTGCTGCGGTTGGAACCCTGGGTGGTGCAGGAAGGCAGGTGCACTGGGGCACCAACACGGATCCCACAGGAAGCTAGAATGTGATATTCCCCAGTGCGCGGAGTCAAAGAGACAGCTGGTGTTCACCAGAGCCTCTAGTGGTGAGAATGGACTTCTCTGCAGCTGACTCCAAAATGCGGTCTCTGGGGTCTCCCAGCTCACGCTCACGGTAGGCTATAGGAGGATAAGCTAAAGGTCGGGGTGACAAGCAGACAAGGATAAATGGTGAACAAGCCAAAGGTCACAAGCAGGCAGGGATGGTCGTGAACACACAAAGATCGGTAACAGAGACAAATGTAGAGCACACAGCAAGCAGGAAAAATGGGAACCAAACACACAATATTGCACGGCAAGGCAGGCTTGGAGAACATGGTGTTAAATAGTGGTTCCTGTTGAGGCTAGGGTGGAGTCACACTGAGGGAAGATTACTTAACCATGCAGGTGTGAGAAGGCAAGCCACAGACAAGACACACAGACAAGGTAAGAGACAGACAGGTCATGAAGGTATTACTGGAGGTCATGACAGCCATATTCGAGGGGGCAATACTTTTCAGGCCACAATTTGACATCTCATCTTTTTACAACTGTAACGCCAAATATGCTGGTGATATCTCTGCTATGAAGGTACAGATTATTGAAAAGATTCGCACTCCCAAGAGAGATGGGGATATTTTCCTTATTTTTATGCCGCAGGGAGGTGTTCCAGATATTTTTTTCTCTAGACCCGCATTCCCTCCCGTTTAAACTTTTAGTGGGATGTAAGCTGTAACGGAACCCCAAATGGGACAGGGGTTAAAGCCGTTTAAGATATTTAATTTCCGAACCCAAGGCAGCTATCGACACTCCACAATCCGGCAAACACGACCCATACGAATTCCCCCATTAACGAGACACAGCTCTGTTTGAGGTTCAACAGAAAAGACAATCTTTATTGAGAAAGCAGGCTCTTATATACACAAAAAGAATACTGCAGTAATCAAATGAGCAATGACCCAACTCCACACACAACATCACACAATGGTTCCTAACGAGCCCCAATACACATCTTTTAGTAGTCATTCTGACCTAATTTACATGAGCTAATTAACTACAGCCGATGATTCATACACCTGACCTTTAGGCTGTCTGTTAACTTACAATACACACATAGGCCCAGATTCTCATACATCGGCGCATATTTATGCCGCCGTAGCGTATCTTTTTTACGCTACGCCGACGCAGCGCAGAGAGGCAAGCACAGAATTCACAAAGCACTCGCCCTCAAATCTGCACTGGGTTTCGTAAGTCTGCGTAAGTGGAAGTGGGCGTGAGCCATGCAAATGAGGTGGGACCCCATGCAAATGATGGGCCGAGCGCCAGAAAAATAAGAATAACGAACGGCGCATGCGCCGTCCCGTGGACGCATCCCAGTGCGCATGCTCAGAATCACGTCGGAACTACTCCCTAAGATACGTCAAATCACTACCTACGACATGAACATAACCTACGCCTAGCCATATTCACGTACTACGTAAACTACATAAAATACAACGGCTGTGTTCCCTGGTGCAGCCATTTGCATGGATGCTGCTGACTTACACCTGCTTTATGGGGCATAACTTTACGCCAGACAAACAACATATATTATGCGCCGGGCGCAAGTACGTTCGTGAATCGGCGTATCTCCCTCATTTGCATATGTGAATTGGAAATCAATGGGAGTACCACTTGCGGCCAGCGTAAATATGCGCCCACGATGCGCCGGCGTAGGAAAGTTACGTCGGTCGGATGAAGCCTATTTTCAGGCGTATCTAGTTTTGTGGGCACGGCGCACAGATACGACGGCGCATATTTACACTTACGCGGCGTATCTCGAGATACGTCGGCGTAAGTGCTTTGTGAATCCGGGCCATTATCATCAATAGACCTTCACACAATACAGGGTCAATTAGCACAAGCCACAATAAAAGATCCTCAGAAGCCATCCTTGATTCATTTACATCGCAACAGACAGACAGGTGGGCTGCAGTCCAAGACATATTCTGCATGTCCATTATTTTCTGGATTCAATACACAATTATCACAGTAGCAGACTTAATTACCACAGCAAGCTTTATAGTACACAAGAGCCAACACACAATATTTATACAATATATACAATATATACCGCATTAAATCTGACTAGCCCAGACCATAGTGGGGTTCTCATTCACCCTTTGCTCCTATTAGAGACACAGGGTGATCTACACATAAGAGGCATCGGGGAGCTTCTGGGTCCCACGGCCCTTACGTTACATAAGCTATTTTTATAACTAAGAAGAAACATATATATTATGGTTTCTTCCCACTCTAATTTCCTGTTCATTTGGGTCTCCAGGAGACCTTTGGCTATTCGCCTACATGCTCTTATCTGTATGTCAGGGGTTGTGATTAGGTAGGTTCAGGGAACTATTTAGAATATGGTATTATTAGGTTGTTATTTAGCCCCGTACTTACTATATTCAGGTCTGCCACTGATATTTATCATTTATCAGGGCGGTTTTCATATGTCCCCACATAGTACATTCGTGCCTATTTCCTTTTCTGTATTGTGCTGACGTTGGACACTATATATCACATTCGTCTCCTTGCAATTTGTTGTTTTCACTTTATGGGACACATGTATTTTGGTGTCCTCCATAAAAATATTTGTATTCACTTTTGTATGTACATTTTTTATGGTGTCAGTTTTTGAAATGTGGTTACTTTTTGCTTTACATACATGTATTTGTATTGTCGATCAAAATGATTCTAGTTTTGCTTACCAAGATAAGGGAAGAGCTGATAACAGCACCCTTCACCTGTGTGAGGTGGGAGTATCCTCTACTCAGCGGTTTGGTAGGTCAGTCTTCCTTTGGGTTTTGAAGAAGCAAAATGTATGTGTGAAACGTTGTCACTTCTTGGTCTGTTGTTTTAGTCCTGGTGGCAGTCTTTCAATAAACCTGTTGGACAGATTTTGGTGTGCAGCTATTTGTTGTCACTTGGTCTACAACCCCATATACAGCCATTCACTTCAGCGAACTTCTCTGCCTTGTGCTGACACCGCCCTCTGTGTGGTGTGTTGTGTGAATGTGTTGTTTTTCAAGGTGTGGGTTTACATATACATTAGAATAGTTGGACTTATTCAATACAAACATACATTTTAAGTGCTGATTTTGAAAGGATAACACATTTTAATTAGGTATAAAGAATGAATAGCCCAAGTATGCAATATATAATTATCTACTACAGATTTCAGATTGATGGGCAACCTTGTTCATAGGCCTTAACTCGGGTTGATCTTCACCACTGAGACAGTGACTCTAATGGAGAAGGTGTTTACATGAAGGTTTGTCATGGTCTTACCTCTCTCCTGTCTCCTTCGTTTGACATGTGCTGGCGGCCATCTTGGTTTCTGGGACTCTTGTAGCCTCCCACCCTGCGGCTCCTCCTTCCCACTGGGAGGAGCTGGATGCCTGGCTCATATATATAGGAGGTCTGTGGCTTCAGTTCCTTGCTTGGTCCTCCTGTGTTCACATGCTTCTAAGACTGCTGCTGCTTCTGGTTCCGATCCTGGCTTCGTCTGACTTCCCTGCTGGTTCCTGATCCTGGCTTTGTCTGACTTCCCTGCTGGTTCCTGATCCTGGCTTCGTCTGACTTCCCTGCTGGTTCCTGACCCTGGCTTCGTCCGACTACCCTTCTGGTTCCTGACCTCTGGCTTCGCAAGACTCTGTTTCACCATCCGTTTGGACTTTTGCTTTACAGCTTGATTTTCAATAAAGCCTTCTTATTTTCACTTATCTCTTGTTGTACGTCTGGTTCATGGTTCCGTAACAAGGTTAACTGCAAGCTTTATATTGGGGTCTATAAAGAAAAAGGCTGCACATACACAGCACTACATTTAGAGACTTTTTCTTACCCTTGAAAAAAGGCTAACATAAGCTTACTGTATTCAGCATTTACAAATAAATATGGCAATGTGTTTAGTTTTACATAAAGAAAGTATAGCCTGTGTCAATGGTTATTTTTTTCTGCACAAACAAAATCATCTTTTTACATCACAATAAAAGCATTAATAACCAGAACTCCAAAATCTACAATTAATATTTCATGTCACACTCCTGACATTTTTATTTTTAAGTGTTTATTTCACAAACAAAAAAATATCCCCATTGAGAACGTCAGACTGTGACGAAATGCGTATGGGAGGGCACGCAGTGACATCACCACGCCGTTTTGAGGAGGAAGGGCTCCTGCACTTTGCCGGCCAGCACGTTTTTATGCGTTTTAATTTTTACCTTTCTGTAAGTACATTACCTTTATTATTAAACCAATCAAGACAGTACTACACTATGGTCCTTCTCCTTTATTTCCATGATACTTAATATGATATCACGGACCATATGATATGCTGAAGGACCTTATGATATGGTGAGGAACATCTTGGGTGTTAGTCTGCTTCCTGGTTAAAACTACTCTGCATGCAAGCCAAAGGCCGCGGCTGGGTTATAGCCGAATGCGCTTTTGTGCTTGCCTTCTAGTAAGCGGCCATTTGATTATGGTGGTGGGCACTTTATTTGTGTTAATCACTGTGGTGTCACTACACAGAATTCAATTACAGACCACTGTACAGCTTATGGACTTCCTTGAGTTGATTATTTAATTAACTGCCTAAACACTGGTGTATGTTTGGGACGCTATACTCTGCTCATACACTAATTTTTATGTCATCCTAAGGACTGATGTGGACTTTTTAATATTATTGGCGCAGTTTACCTTTTTGTTTACTTATATTGTTGTGTGTATCTTACTTTTAAGCTGCTGCCTTTGTCCTATATGTTTGTCTGTTTGTCTAGTGCAGTTTTTCTTTTTCCATAAAAATATGGATTAGGTCTAAAATTATTTTGTCACATGAAATGCGCTTGCAATTGTAAAAAAAACAAGATTTATTATTTTTATCCTAGGGTTTATTTTATGACCGCTTCAAAAGGCCAATTGTCCTGCTCATCTTAACATCACCTCCCTAAAATCAAATGTATTGCTCTCCTGAAGCATCAATATTTTTTAGTAGTGAAAACCCACATGATCATTTTTGTGAATTGCAAAATAACTTATAATTTGATAAAATGACATGCATGTGATGAATTGCTGATAAAGAAAAAATCTTTTTTTCAATTGTTACAAAAAGCAAATAAATAAAAATATGGCATGTGTATGCTTTTGTGAATTGATTCTTATAGGAGGACTGAACTGGCAATAATTGGACATCCGGAGAAATGTAAAATGTGTTTAGTGTCTCTGGTACATAAAACAAAACAATATTGCAAAACTGGTTTCAGAGAAACAGTGTGCAGGTTGCATGTAATCTATCAAAGGAAACATAATAAACTGAAAGATAGGTAATAAATCAATGAAAAATTATTAGAAAGGGAATAAACTTAATACTTATAGTCAAAACCTTTTTTTTTTTGGAGGATACAATAGGAAGGTTTAGAAACCCTGTCAAATTGTTATTAAGGTCTATGTCACCATTGGGGAGATTAATTCTATTTGTTCTCCTAACTGTCAAAAGTGATGAGAAATCCAAAATTTTACAGTTGTCACCAGAGCAAAAGGTGAGGGTAAATCTTCCAATGTGGATACTTTTGAAATGTCTACAGCTTCAAATTTTAGATGCATTTAGGAAGTGTTAGAAGGCATTTTCAAAGCTTTCAACACCATTTTTTAGAGGAAGACAAGGACAGATCCATAACATAGTAGTCCACAATTGCGTGTTAAGAAAACATTGCAGCACATGTCCATTGACTTTAGCTGAGGCCATGTCAAGCTTTCTAAGTTGCAATGCTTGCTGAATAATGCAGTGTAATGGGCCGTACACACGACCGAACATGTCTGCTGAAACTGGTCCGCGGACCAGTTTCAGCAGACATGTTCGGTGGTGTGTAGGCCCGAGCGGACAGGATTCCAGCATACATTTGCCCGCCGGGCCTTTTTCCAGCGGGCAAATATTTCTGGACTTGTTTTAAAACAGCCCGCTGAAATCCTGCCCGCTCGGACATGTTCGGTCGTCTGTACAGACCTACCGTACATGTCCGAGCGCCCGCCATCCCTCGCATGCGTCGAATGACTTTGACGCATGCGTGGAAGCATTGAACTGGCAGGGCCGCCCACGTCGCCGCGTCATCGTCGCGGTGACGGCACGGACACGCCCCGCGTATTGTTTACGCGCGGATTTCTGTATGATGGTGAGTACAGCCACTATACAGAAATCCCCGGGCAGACATGTACGGTGAAAACGATCCGGCGGACCGGTTTCATCGTACATGTATGCTCGTCTGTACGCGGCCTAAGGGGATAGCTCGGTAGCGGGGTGTGTGACCCCTTGGATAGGTTCACCACACACTGAATTTATACAGACAGACAGTCAAAGTCGAAGACAAAGATTTTGGTTTATTCTTCGATCTTGCTGGAAACAAGTGCAAGCATCTAAACAGCATAAACAAAATCAAACATAAAATAAACCCTAGCCACTTTGGGCATCTACCTTCCACACAGGAACCTATCTATGGAGTCTAGCACAGCCTAGTGCTGGTCATACAGCAGAAAAAACAATAGTCTTTTGATTTTTATCACACAGAAAAATCAATCCTCTCCTCACCTCCTCACAAGACCTTCAGCTACTGCTCTCTTTCCTCACAAAGCTTCAGAATGCAGCAAATCAGTGGTAATCCTTTGGACTACTTATAGAGGCCTTAATTGCCTCATTCTGAACAGCTGGAGTCTTTCAACACCCTTAAACTTTTCCTGGCTACATTTGCAGCCGACGCCCAATAACAATTAGTGTATTGTCTAAGCAAGGCAGAAATGCATGTCTCGTTTGTGACAACACCCACAGATTTACCTGACTTCCTGTCACATGCAGGCAGTATCAAAATCAATGCAAAGCCATGACAATGCATTGTGTGGTGCAGACCAGTCACTGGTCCTATAAAGAACAGGCTTGTGCTTTGCAAAACGTCTGAAAAGCTTTCAGTCACAACATACAATTTAATTGTTATAACATCAGCATAATAATACAAACAGGAGTAATTTATGACAGTCCAGTATCAGCTTACATGTAAAATCTCCTTTCGTGTTGTGAGGGCTACCTATTTGGTGGTCATCTATTTCCATAATTTTCTGGATTTTCTGCATGTTTTGTAACTTCTCTTCTGCTGTTAACTTTAAATTTCTACACACTACATGTAGGCAGGGAGTGAAAATGTGTGTGTAGTTAGCTGTCCAGGCACCAGTCCAGGCTGGTGAAAAGGTTAAACATATTTGGTTTGGTTTCCATGCTTTTGGCGGGCCCACCAGTTATATAAAAAGGGGGACATCTAAGATCAAGGGCTCTCCTGAGAATGGGAAATGGTTACTTATAGGTGAATTGTAAACTCACTTGTGAGTGCAAGTGTGGCGCTGAAGAACTGGACAGCACCCAAGCTTTGAACATTTCCATTATAGACTCTCACCTCATGGAGGTATTCCTGGGCCACTACCCTAACTGGACAGCACCCAAGCTTTGAACATTTCCATTATAGACTCTCACCTCATGGAGGTATTCCTGGGCCACTACCCTAACTGGACAGCACCCAAGCTTTGAACATTTCCATTACGGACTCTCACCTCATGGAGGTATGCCTGGGCCACTATCCTATTTTAGCTAGGATCGGGGATATAAATGTTTTCGTTTTGTATTGTCATGCTACTTTTTTATGGTAAAGTTATATTAAAGTATAACTAATGGCAAAACTTTTTTTTAATATTGTATAAAAGTGGAGGGGGATTAGAACACTTCTCAGTTTTTATTGCTGTCTGTGTCCCCGTTAGGGAGATTCACTCTCTCTATTTGTCCTGTTTACCATTATTATTGAAAAGTGAAAGTAAAAGAAAATCACACATTTTGGGTTGTCCCCAGAAAAGTAATAGAGGGGAAATCTTCCAATAGGGAAACTAGTTCTGGTGATCTGGGGGTCCCAAAGAAATTCCCTTAATTTGCAGGGATTTCCTTTCACTTCCTGTATGGCTATGATACAGAAAGTGAAACGAAATCTTTGCAATGGGACACAGATGGAAAAAAACTAATTTGACAGAGGTTACAACCCTCCCTTGCTAAAATGAAAAATAAATGTTTTGCCTATAGTTATAATTTAACTGTTTTGAGCCTGGTCGGAAGTTACTCACAGGGGTAGATGCTGGTTCTGGCATATTCCACAGAACCTGGGTCTGTAATTGCACTATGAGGTAACTACAGCTCACGGTACGATTATGGTACTTATCAGAGAGGCAAACATTTCTCATAGATCAAGGAACCCTTAGAAACCCCTGGAAGAACCCTGGTTGAGAAAGGCTGCTTTAATATATATTTCATACATAAAAAGAAATAATAATAATAATAAATTAATAATAATATTAAATCTTTCATGCCTAAGCCTATTTTACAAGTTAAAATCCGTATTTTTTGCTAGAAAATTACTTAGAACCCCCAAACATTATATATATATACTTTTTTAGCAGAGAATCTAGAGAATAAAATGGCGATTGTTGCAATATTTTATGTCACACAGTATTTGTGCGGCGGTGTTTTAAACGCAACTTTTTGGGAAAAATTTACTTTCATGAATGAAAAAAAAATGAAAAAGTAAAGTTAGCCCAATTTTTTTGTATAATGTGAAAGATGATGTTACACCGAGTAAATAGATACCAAACATGACACGCTTTATAATTGCATGCACTCGTGGAATGGCGACAAATTACGGTACCTAAGAATCTCCATAGGCGACGCTTTAAACTTTTTTTACAGTTACCAGGTTAGAGTAAGGCCCCTTTCACACTGAGTTTTTCAGGCAGTACAGCGCTAAAAATAGCGCTGCTATCCCGCCTGAAAAACTCCTTCACTGCAGACTCAATGTGAAAGCCCGAGGGCTTTCACACTGAGGCGATGCGCTGGCGGGAGATAAAAAAATCTCCTGTCAGCAGCATCTTTGGAGCGGTGAGAGGAGCGGCGTGTATACCGCTAGTTCACCGCTCCTTCCCATTGAAAACAATGGGAAACCGCGGCAATACCGCCCGCAATGCGCCTCTATAGAGGCTCATTGCGGGCGTTATTAACCCTTTATCGGCCGCTAGCGGGGGTTAATACCGCACCGCTAGCGGCTGATTCCAGCGGCAATCCAGGCGGTATAGCGCCGCTATTTTTAGCGGCATTATACCGCCACTACGGCTCCCGCGCCAGTCTGAAAGGGGCCTTACAGAGGAGGTCTAGTGCTAGAATTATTGCTCTGACGATCGCCGTGATACCTCACATGTGTGATTTGAACACCGTTTTCATATGCAGGCGCGACTTCCGTATGCGTTTTCTTTGTTGCGCGAGCTCGCGGGGGGTGTTTTTAAAAAAAAAAAAAATCTTATTTATTTTTATAATATTAAATTGTGTTTGTTTTATTTACATTTTGATCACTTTTATTGCTGTCACAAGGAATGCAAATATACCTTATGACAGTAATAGGTGGTGACAGGTACTCTTTATGGAGGGATCGGGGGTCTAAAAGAGCAGCCGAGAATCCTGGAAGTGACGTCATGACGTCGCTTCTGTGTTTACATTGCGGAGACCGAATCGAAGCCGGCTTAGTTTCAGTCTGCGCCTGGACACTGGAGGCACCGGATCGAGGATCGGGTCTCCCGGTGGGACTGGAGGCCCAGTCAGAGCGGCGAGAGGCGGCGGGAGGAGGGATGTCCCCTCCCGCTCCTCCGGCATAACAACTGAGCGGCTTTTAGCCAATCGCCGGCTCTAAACAACGGTACCAGGATGATGCCTGATGCCTGCAGCTGCGGGCATCATCCCGGTATAACCCCCGAAAGCCGAGGACGCATATATGCGTACGCTGGGCGGGAAAGGGATAATAAATATATATACACACACAAACTTTTACAGATTTTTACCCTTTTAGCCTGTAAAACTCTTTTACAGGCGGAAAGCTGATGCAACTGGACACTGTAGTATGAGGGCAGTATGCTGCCAGGGCAAACTTCTTGCTTTTCGTGCATTCGCCCCATGGCGCATATTGCCCTAAACAGTAGTACTACTTGGTGCTCCATCCAGCTGCAGCAGCCTCTCAAGGAGTTTTGCAGACTGTCGGCAACAGAGCTGGACAGTGCACCTGTGTTTGAGGACATTTCCTCTGTAGTAGTGGAGGGCGCTCATCAGAAAGTGCAACTCTAGATGGGAAGTGTGGTGTACATGAGTGTACATGAGGGGAAGAAAAGATCACTACATTTCAATGCTAAAAGAGCTTGGAGCAAGACTGGTAGTTTTTTGTGTTGATCCATTATTACATGTATTTAAAAAAAAAAGCGTTTAAAGAAATTACTCCAGAAAGTTGACGAGTGTAATAGTTATGTATTTCTTAAAGCCAGTTGGAATACAGCATGCCTTTTCAAACAAATCAAAACAAAAAATGGCTTATTGCTATATCCACTTGATTTACCCTTTGTGTGTTTACAAAGGTATGAAATGATTTGTGACGTTTTGTAGACTTGTTTTCGTTTGTTTGTACTTATATAATAAAAAAGTTCCTTCGAGAGGAGAAAATGAAAAAAAATATTTAGGAGTGAAGAATAGTAAAAAAAACGACACCACTGTACATCCTATTAAAAATACATCACAAAAACATCAAAATAAATTATCTTTACACCCACTCAATTTAAAACTGACAACTGATTTCCATGAATAAATGATTATTCAAGACAATTCATGAGACTGTTATCCAACAATAAATGTTAAGTTACGGTGTCACCCCGTGTTCCCTAACAGACCCTTATCCGAGCATGCAGCCCGGTAGGGCAGGAAAGGTGGGCTGAATCATACCAGGCCACATGCCCCTGCTTTGTGGGGCTGCGTGCACTGCAGGGGGCTTATCAGAATCTGGAAGCCCCCTTAACAAAGTGGCCCCCAGGTCCTGCCCCCCATGTAAATTAGTATTTACCCCAAAAAAAGGTGTCAAAAATAAAGACAAGAAGCAGTTTTTGACAATTCCTTTATTTAACCACTTCCCGCCCGCCATATAGCAGAATGGCGACCGTAAAGTAATTGTATTAAGCCGCAAATACACAACCGTGTGGGGCACGCAGTGCGGTGGTGTGGTGTGTCAGTTTGACACACCGCAAATACGTTCCCTGTAAAGAGCCTATGATGTAGGTTCTTTACCATGTGATCAGCTGTGTCCAATCACAGCTCATCACATGGTAACCAGGAAGTGCCGTTTATTGGCTTTTCCTCTACTCGTGCTGACAAGGCATGTGTAAAGAAGATATGAAAACAATTTGCTGCTCATGCTTAATTAACGTCTCCTGTGCAGATGTGCTCAGACTGGGTGCCCCACATGGATATGCACTCACCCCTAGTTGTTGACCACCTATCTCTAGTATGGTCTCTCAGAAGCCTGTTGAAATGACGTCTCGTGCAGGGATAAACCTCATAAAGATAGGTGGAAATGACAAGGGGAGATCCTCATTGCGCAAAACCATTATATTAATTTATTCAATACACAAATAAAAATAATTCCACTCACATTAAAAGTGCCTTATAGTCCTGGCACCCGGCGTGTATAACAGGTGATTGATATGGGTAATCGGCCCTTTCATGGAAAACAAATGTCCACGGCGTTCTGCTCGATTCCCGGGTAATTTCGTATGAGCGGAAGTATCGCAATGACGTGGTAAAACCTTGACGTTTCGGCCGATCACAGAGCCATCATCAGGAAGTTATCATCAGTGCCACCTATGAGTGCCCATCAATGCTGCATATCAGTGCCACCTATCAGTGCCCATCAGTGCTGCCTATGAGTGCAAATCAGTGCTGCCTATCAGTGCCCACCAGTGCTGCATATAAGTGCCTCATCATCAGTGCCCGTCAGTGCAGCCTCATCAATGAAGGAGAAAACATACTTATTTACAGATGTTATTTCTAACAGAATTTTTTTATTTGCAATCCAGCGTGAAATGGGTCCTAGCGTTAAAAAAACTTTTATTTTTCATTGGACACAGTGGGAGCCAATCAGCGGGTCTGATGGAACCAATGTCTGCCGGGACCCGCTGATCGTTCCCAAGGCAGACAGAACAAGCCAGATCGCCCGTTCTGTGACAGGAGAAGACAGAGATCTTGAGTTTACGTTATGCAGGAACACGGATCTCTGTCTTCTTACAGTCAGAGGCGTTGCTAGGGGGATGCGGGGGGTGCGGTCCGCACCGGGTGACACCCGCTAGAGGGGTGACACCATCCCTTTTTTTTTTTACCTGACATGCCCAGCCTGCCCTGTGCAATCCCAGCCTGCCCTGTACCACCCCAGCCTGCTCTGTGCCACCCCAGCCTGCCCTGTACCACCCCAGCCTGCCCTGTATCACCCAGCCTGCCCTGTGCCACCCCAGCCTGCCCTGTACCACCCCAAACAGCCCTATACCACCCCAGCCTGCCCTGTACCCCCCCAAACAGCCCTGTACCACCCCAGCCTGCCCTGTGCCACCACAGCCTGCCCTGTACCACCCCAGCCTGCCCTGTACTACCCCAAACTTTCCCATGCCACCCCAACTTGCCCTGTACCTCCCCAATCTACCCTATGCCACCATAACTTGCCCTATACCACCCCAACCTGCCCAATGCCACCCTAACTTGCCCTGTACCACCCCAACCTTTCCCATGCCATCCCAACTTGCCCTATGCCACCCTAACTTGCACTATACCACCCCAACCTGCCCTGTACCACCCTAACTTGCACTATACCACCCCAACCTGCCCTGTACCACCCTAACTTGCCCTATACCACCCCAACCTGCCCTATGCAACCCTAACTTGCCCTATACCACCCCAAACTACCCTATATCACCCCAACATGCCCTATAGCACCTTAACCTGTCCTATACCACCCCACTACACCAACCTGCCACTATACCACTCTAGACTACCCTAACCTGCCACTATACTGCCCTATACTATCATTTACAGGGGATGGTTTGGGGTGCACCCCGTGCCCGTGCGCTGCCTGCTTGGTGCTGGGCAGCCTAGACAGAGGGGGGGTGACACCATGTTTTACCGCACCGGGTGACACCAATCCTAGTGACGCCACTGCTTACAGTACAAGCACCCCCACACAGTTAAGGTGAGCTCAGCGAAGCTGGCCCCCCTACAATCAGCACACATAAAAACGCAAGTGTATTTCTTTAGTACTACATTTGTGCTGTTTTGTGTCGCAAACATTTATATTTGTG
Source organism: Rana temporaria (assembly GCF_905171775.1). Taxonomy (NCBI): domain Eukaryota; kingdom Metazoa; phylum Chordata; class Amphibia; order Anura; family Ranidae; genus Rana; species Rana temporaria. The sequence goes on along the minus strand of NC_053491.1, from coordinate 217,164,130 downwards.
CCGCTTTTATTTTTAGAATATTAGCAATTGTTTTTTACAGACTATGACATCACCCAGCCCCCCCTACAACAGCCAAATGACACAAAACCAGGCTGGTTGGTTGGTGCTACGTTTGTGCAATTTACATTTCTGTTCTATATTTTATACATTTTGTGTTATTAATGATTCATTAAAGGTCGCCAAAGGTCACTGTACCCCCCTACAACAGCCAAAAGACATTGGCTTGTTGGTTAGTGCTACATTTGTGCTGTTTAAATTTCCATTCTATCTTTTATCGTTTTTGCCCTATTAATGATTTAGTATAGGTCACCAAAGGTCACTCAGCCCCCCTACAACTGGATCGTTGGTTAGTGCTACATTTGTGCTGGTTTGTGCTGCTAAAATTTTTATTTGTGCTGTTATGGTTTTTTATTTTTTATCAAACCTCACTTACTTTGCCCCCTACAATCAGCACAAATAAAAACTCAGGTTTTTTTCTTTAGTGCTATGTTTGTGCTGTTTTTTGCCAAAAAGTGTCATTTAAGCCTTGTACACACGATCGGATATTCCGCAGATAGGACCTAAGGGCGTTGGCCAGGAATTTGTCTTGCATACAATGTCACACAGTTGTCGGCCAACAAACATGAAACTATGTGGTTTTCAGCTCTTTAGCGCCACAATTTGAGCACCTTCTGCTAATGTTGTGTTTGATGAGCATTGCTTCCGAGCAATGTTTGTTTGTACGTTGGACTTTTGTCTGACGGACTTGTGTACACACGATCGGAAAATCCGTCAACAGACCGTTGTTCGTGGAAAATTTTAAAGCCTGCCATCCAACATTTGTCCGTGGAAAATCCATCAAAAATTGTCCGATGGAGCGTACATTTTCGTACGATTTTCCACCAACAGCCTGTCATCACACAATTCCCGTCGGAAAAAACCTGATCGTGTGTAGTAGTGTCTGATTTGTCTGCTGCAAAATCGCAGTCCTGCTATAAGTCGCTGTTCGCCGCCATTACTATTAAAAAAAAACATATAAATAAATATTCCATAAAAATATCCCAAGGATAGTGGACGCTATAACTCTTGCACAAACCAATCAATATACGCTTATTGGAAATTTTTTACCTAAAATATGTAGCAGAATACATATTAGTCTAAATTGATGAAGAAATTTGATTTTTTTAAATTTTTCTATTAGATGTGTTTTATAGCTAAAAGTAAAAAATATAGTTTTTTTTCCAAAATGTACAGTCTTTTTTTTGTTTACAGCGCGAAAAAATATAAAAAAAAAATTAATTGCAGAGGTGATCAAGTACCACCAAAGGAAAACACTATTTGTGGGGAAAAAAGGACATACATTTTATGTGTGTAAAGCATCGCACAACCACGCAATTGTCAGTTAAAATAACGCAGTGCCGTATTGCAAAAAATGGCCTGGTCAGGGAGGGGGTAAACCTTCCAGGGCCAAAGTGGTCAAAGATAAATTAGAGATTTGGGGTCTTTTTGACCCCAGATCTCTTCATAAAAAGGACCTGTCATCCTTTTTTTCGATTACAAGTGATGTTTACATTCTTTTTAATAGGAATAAAGGTGATTTAAAAAAAATTAAATAAAAAAGACAGCGTAACAATAAAAATAAAAAGAAATAAGGAAAAAAAAAAAGAAATTGAAAGCGCCTTATCCCTCTGTGCTTGTGCACATGAGCGAACGTATATGTAAGTTGCACACATATATGTAACGGCATTTGCACCACACATGTGAGGTATAACTGTAAAATGTTAGAGCGAGAGCAATAATTCTAGCGCTAGACCTCCTCTGTAACTCTAAACAGGTAACCTGTAAAGGTGTTTAACTGCTTGCCGGCCATGCCACGCACTTATACGTTGGCAGAATGGCACAGCTGCGCAAAGTAACGTATACATATGTTGCTTTGAATTTTGCGCCGTGCGGGAGCACACCCCTGCCGCGAGCTCCGTGACTGTGCCCGTGGGACCAGCAGACATCTCCCTGTTCTGCCTTTTGACAGGACACTGATCTTCTGCTCCCTGTCATCGGGAGCAGTGATCAGTGTCGTGTCACATGTAGCCCAGCTCCCACACAGTTAGAATAACTCCCTAGGACACACTTAACCCCTTCCTCGCCCCCTAGTGGTTAACCCCTTCCCTACCAGTGTCATTTACACAGTTATCAGTGCATTTTTATAGCACTGTTCGCTGTATAAATGACAATGGCCCCAAAATAGTGTCAAAAGTGTCCGCCATAATGTCGCAGTCACAATAAAAATCGCTGATGGCCACCATTACAAGTAAAACAAATATTAATAAAAATGCCATAAAACTATCCCCTATTTTGTAGACGCTGTGGGGCAGATCCACAGTGAGAGTACGCCAGAGTATCTACTGATACGCCGGCGTACTTTCAAATTTCCTGCGTCGTATCTTTGGGTTGAATCCTCAAACCAAGATATGACGGCATCTGGGTTAGATCCGACAGGCGTACGGCTTCGTACGTCTTCGGATCTTAGATGCAATACTTCGGCGTCCGCTGGGTGGAGTTCTCGTCGTTTTCCGCATTGAGTATGCAAATTAGCTATTTCCGACGATCCACGAACGTACGCGCGGCCGTCGCATTCTCTTACGTCGTCTCTAGTCGGCTTTTTCTGGCGTATAGTTAAAGCTCGTGTTTTGCGGCGTATAGTTAGACTTGCCATGTTAAGTATGGCTGTCGTTCCCGCGTTTATTTTGAATTTTTTTTTTTGCGTAAGTCGTTCGTGATTTGGGATGGACGTAATTCACGTCTATGTTAAAAAATATGACGTCCTTGCGACGCCATTTAGCGCAATGCACGGCTGGAAATTTAGGGACGGCGCATGCGCAGTTCATTCGGCGCGGGGACGCGCTTCATTTAAATGAAACACGCCCCCTACTCGCCGATTTGAATTAGGCGCCCTTACGCCGCGAGAGATAGACTACGTCGCCGTAACTTACGGCGCAAATTCTTTGTGGATTCTAAGTTTAAAAAAGTAAGTTACAGCGGCGTAGCGTATCTCCCATACGCTGCGCCGGTGTGGATCTGCCCCTATACCTTTTGCACAAACCAATCAATAAACACTTATTGCAATTTTTTTTTTTTTTTTACCAAAAATATGTAGAATACGTATCGGCCTAAACTGAGGGGAAATTTTTTTTTTTATATATATTTTTTATATATTTTTTATAACAAAATGTAAAAAATATTGCTTTTTTTGTCACTCTATTGCTGTTTATAGCGCAAAAAATAAACACCACAGAGGTGATCAATTACCACGAAAAGAAAGCTCTATTTGTGTGAAAAAAAAGGACACCAATTTTGTTTGGGTGCAACGTCGCACAGCCACGCAATAGTTAGTTAAAACGACGCAGTGCCGAATTCGCAAAAAATGGCCCGGTCATTGGGCAGCCAAATCCTACGGGGGTGAAGTGGTTAAAGCATGACATGTTAGGTATCTATTTACTCAGTATTATATCATCTTTCACATTTTATTTAAAAAAATGTGGTATATATTGTGTTTAGTTCATTAAAAAAAAAAAAAAAAAAATCACAAAAAATTGCATTTGCAAAACCGCTGCACAAATTCCACCAGATATAAAAAAATTGCAAAGATCGCTATTTTATTCCCTAGGGTCTCTGCTAAAAACAATAAATACATATGTTTGGTGGTTATAAGTAATTTTGTAGCAAACAATACTGATTTTAAAAAACGCGTAAACAAAAAGTGCCAGAGAAAGCCTGGTCTTAGAGTACGTAATTCCCCACTCCAATAGCTGAGTATAAAACAAAACCAATTGTGACACAGGAAGCGGCTAAACATATCTGACACCTTTTATAACCGTCGCATCCCCGACATGAAACTTTGAGTATTTCAATAATAAAAAATATAGAAGTTGGCGCACACCGCGTGACGTCACCCGCAGCGTGCGTCCAGTCCACTTCCCAGTGCTGCGCGGCTGACAGTGTAACGGTTGCTAGGGAGACCGTTCCCTAACAACGCTTTCATATACATATGACCGCCGTGCACGCTACACGAGAGGCGATCAATATGGAGCCCTTACCGGCCACGTTTTATGGAAATGTAGACCAAAAGAATCCGGTGATCGCCACGTTTGAAAACGAAATCAAGCAGCTGCTTGGCTTTATGAGAAAGCTGCAGAGATCGTCCCTGGGAGACACACAGCAGGAGGAGCACAGGAAGGGGTAACTCATCCGTCACACATTGGATCCAATAATAATGTTATACTGTTATCAATGCACATGTTCTTATACTGTATCTGAAGCCAAAGGGTGTTTTGGATAAATTATGAAATGGCGAAAACCCTGTGAGTTTTTTCTGTTTGCTATGTGGGGAGATTTCTCTTTACATCCTGGGACAGGACAGGAAGTGAGATGAAGTCTCTCCAAATCGAGACAAAGTTTTTTTGGGGGCACAAGCAAAAGAAAAAAAACAAACATCAATTGCAGCCTCACTGTGCCCATCAATTGTCGCCACTGTGCCATCAAACGCAGCCACTGTGCCATCAAACGCAGCCACTGTGCCATCAAACGCAGCCACTGTGCCATCAAACGCAGCCACTGTGCCATCAATTGTCGCCACTGTGCCCATCAATTGTCACCACTGTACCCATCAATTGTCACCACTGTACCCATCAATTGCCGCCAGTTTGCCCCCTCAAATACCACCAGTTTGCCCCCTCAAATACCACCAGTTTGCCCCCTCAAATACCACCAGTTTGCCCCTTCAAATACCACCAGTTTGCCCCCTTAAAATGCTGACAGATGATCTGCGTAGATCGACACTCACTGAATGCTAAGGCACACAGAAAACACTTGTACCCTATTCAAATGATAACCATAGGCATGCGCACAGGGTTTGCCAGGTGTGCCTGGGCGCACCCTGATCACCCTGTGTAGCACAGGTATGCCCTGTTTAAACCCCTGATATTTCAGGGGGCGCCTAAAAAAATTGTAAAAAATAATAGATACAAATAAAAACCACTGACACCATTCACTGCCCCACTGACACCAGTCTTTGCCCTACTGACACCTTCATTATATTTATATTATAATATATATTGAGCTTTGGGGTGCACACCCAAATGCAATAGGCTGTGCACACCTATGATGACAACACTGTGTTGAGGTGTTCTGCTTTAGGAATGCAGCATGTCTGCTTTTTTTATGCAGCGCAACTTAGGCCCCGTACACACGAGGAGACATGTCCGATGAAAACGGTCTGCGGACCGTTTTTATCGGACATGTCTCCTGGGAGCTTTTGGTCTGATATGTGTACACACCATCAGACCAAAATCCCCGTGGACAGAGAACGCGGTGACGTAGAAGACACCGACGTTCTCAAACACGGAAGTGCAATGCTTCCATGCATGCGTCGAATCAATTCGACTCATGCGCGGGATTTCAGGACGCTGGTTACACGTCATAACCAGCGGACATGTCCGATTAGGTGTACTAACCATCGGACATGTCCGACGGACATGTTTCCAGCGGACAAGTTTCTGAGCTTGCTAAGAAACTTTTGTCCGCTGGAAACCTGTCCGTTAGGCCGTAAACACGGTCGGACATGTCCGCGGAAACTGGTCCGCGGACCAGTTTCAGCGGACATGTTCGACCGTGTGTACGCGGCCTTACTGCGCTGCATGACACTTGCATCGTAACATGCTGTGGTCAGTGCCAGGTTACCAAATAGTCAAAGTAGACACTGGCCTATGGGCCCCTCACTGTTTAAGAGCCCCGTAACAAAAGATCATAATAATATTGATTTGTTCTTAAAATAAAATTACAATGAAGATTTCTTAAAGTCGTAGTAAACCTCAGCAGGGTTTAAAATAATAATAAAAAAACACCTGTTAGGCCCCTTTCACATTGGCGGACCCTTTGTCCGTTTATTACAAGTCCGTTTACGGACTTGTAATGCATCCCTATGGGATCGCGTCCGTTAGCGAATGGAGCATCCGCTAACGTCCGCAACCATCCGCGTCCGTCAGGATCTGGTTTTTCGGACAGAAGAAAACCCTATTTTTCTTCCGTCCGGCGGAACGGATCGGATGAAGACGGACAGACGGTCCGTCTTCATCCGATTCCCCATAGGGGAGAGCGGAGGAAAGACAGGGCGGTTTCTGCACAGTGTGCGGGGACCGCCATGTCCGCCGACAGCTCAGCGGGGATTACAGATGATCCCTGCTGAGCCGACGGACACACACGGAGCGGACACAAAAACGGTCCGCTCTGTGTGAAAGAGGCCTAAGATAATGGCATTATGTGCTAGTATGCATCACATCACTACTCCACATGCACACGGGACCCCTTGATTCCGGGACAAAGCTCCGAAGGTCCGGCATATGCTAGTGAGGTTACTGGCTGTATCCATGGTGAATATTTCCTAAACGGTGCACGTTTAGGAGATTTTCATTTTCCCTACAGGTAAGCCTTATTGTCGGCTTACCTGTAAGTAAAAATCACAAAGAGGGCTTTACCCCTTCTTTAATTGTTTACAAAAGATAGAAAAAAAAATGAATGAACTCAAAGAAACAAAAACTTTACATAAAGGACTCTATAGAGAAAATACTTAAAGTGGAGTTCCACCCAAAAACAGAATCCCCCTCCGATGTCACATTTGGCACCTTTTCAGAGGGGAGGAGAGAGCAGATACCTGTGTAATACAGGTATTTGCTCCCAATGCCGGGCATAGGTCGTCGCGTTGAACTACGCCACGTCCATCGCTTTTTCCGTCCCCCCGCTGTCTTCTGGGACACACACAGGTTCCAGAAGATAGCAGGGACCAGTGGGATCGCGGAATGTGACTTGCACATGTGCATTAGGAAACCTGGCTGCGAAACCGCAAGGCTTCACTTCCTGATTCCCTTACCGAAGATGGCGGCGGCAGCACCTGAGAGCCGAGGGACAGACTGGCTTCGGGTGCTGACATTGCGAGCGCCCAGGACATGTAAGTGTCCATATATTAAAAGTCAAAAGCTGCAGCTCCTGTGTAATCAGTAAACTTACACAGAACCCCCAACTCGTCCCGCCCACCCCCAGTCCCGCTGACCTGCATGGTGGCGATCTCCCGTTCTGATCCCCGGTATAGCCGACTCAAGGCTCCAGGGCTTAGAAATCCCTGGAGCTAAATATCCTAAACGTACCCCATCAGGAGGTACGTTTAGGAGCATCCTATTTAGTCTGCACCATCACATGAGCGGCGCCAACCAATCAGAACCCGCGTAGCCCACCCTCTCAGCGGGGGAGAAGAGGAGAGAAAGCTGAGAGGATTTTTAAGGCTGGATTCTCACCTATGCATTTTTAGTGCTTTTTGCATTTTGTAGATATGCACTACAGTCCATTTACCATGGTTTCCTGCAAAATGCAAAAAGCATTAAAAATGCATAGGTGTGAATCCAGCCTAAACGTCAGAGTTATGAGGTGGCTATACCGGGGCTCAGAACGGACGATCACCGCCATGCAGGTCAGTGGGACTGGGGGGAGGTATGTTCACACTAGCCACTACGTTACAATGCAGCAGCTACTGTGCAGTGTGATGACAGCAGTGCCATTTTTTTTTTTTCAACAAACTTTATTGAATTGTGGCATTTCATTAAGTTCTATTAACCACCGTTCGGTGCGAGGGATTGCCTTGCAACACATTGCGCTAAAAACAATCCCCACTGTACGTGGAAAGTGCCCTTGTGCCCTTAAAACTGTCACACAAACTTTGCTCAATGTGAGGCAGCCTGATTAGTGCCTAAATTATATTGTTCATTTGCTTGATAAATGTTTCCCTGTATGTGTTGAAGTTGAGATGTGATTGGTTTGTTTTAGTAATTACGTTTTTTGTGTGTCAAACCAGATCATTGTCCTGTGTACTGACACAGTTCAAAGTCTTTAGTGTGTAATGAATAAGCGAGGCCAACGTGGTGATCGTTCGCCCTCCATAACATGACGTTTTGGTGTTTGTGGCGTTGCTTAGTGAGTGTGTTGATATCTCTATTCTGGGATGTTTCTTCAGGCTGGTCTCATGTTCCCCCCAAAGCTGTTAAATTGTCACTCTTTCTTAATTTAGGAAAGGCCAACTTGTCTCAGATGGATATAGACAGGTGAAAATGGAAAGGACTGTATAGAAATACACAGACTTGGATAGGAGGAAGGCACAAGTTCAATTCAGTTTTTTTTTTTTTTAACAAGCCATAGCTACCAATATTATGAGAAGAGAAATAAAATATGTGGAAAGAAATATGGCATTGTAAAACCATGTTTGTTACTCAATGTGTTAATTAACCACTTCCCCTCTCACACCTGTACACTAGGGTGACCAGACATCCCCGGTTTCTGGGGACCGTCCCCGAAATTGGATTTGAACAGGGGCTGAGGCAATTTCAAAGACAGTCAGTGCAGAATAAAAAAATAAATAAATGACAAATCTGAATTACACCCTTACCACCCCCCTGCTCCTACTAGCTTAGGGGGGTGTTTTTCTTTCATTATCTGTCCCCTCCCCTTTCTGGTGGTCATGTGCTGGTCGGAGTGGAGGTAATATTTCTTCAGTTTCAGGTGCATGCCCATTCCGCTCCTCTCGCATGTTCTTCTGCCTTGGCTCAAGTCCCGGCCAGCCGCCTACCTGCTTATCTCCTTGCCTTCCCTGACAGAGTGATCTTCCTCCGCTCTCCACCCAGTAGTAGCCGGGGCCTGGAGAGTGAGACTTGAGAGGCTGTGAGCTGTGGACAGAGGCGGGCAGAGAGTCGCTGATTGCCGCCATTACTAGTAAAAAATAATAATATATATGTCCCCATATTTCATAAAAAAAATCTGGTCACTTAATGTACACTCCCTATGGACTAGTGCAGTTTTTAAATTTCTGCTATGGACCTATTTACTCAGCAATAACTTTGTCAATACTTAAAGCGGAACTTTTTTTAAATGTCCGCAGCTACAAATAACTGAGGCTGCTGACTTAAAAAAAAAAAAAAAAAAATCAGGCACTTACCATTTTCTTCCCACAGCTGCTTCTTCTTGCCGTTGTGGGTCTCCAGCACCACTATTTTGGATATGGGAGTTGGCTGTGGCTTCCTGGATTCCCACTGCACATGCGCAAGCTTGCACTGCACATTGTGTATGGTCCTACAGCCTGTTGGGACATGTGACAGGCAAGACACACCATTCTCACCTAGGCGAGGATTGTGCCGATAAAAATCGGTATCTGCTACCCAGTTATAGGCTTGGAAGAGGGAGTAAACCAGCGGGATTGCACTTTTTGAGTGAAGTTCTGCTTTAAGATAACAGTGCACCGAACTGAAAATTTCCGATGCCGAAACCAAAAATTCAGAATGCACCTGGCCGAAAAACTGAAACTAAAATGGACAGTTTTTTTTTAAAATGAAAATAAATAAATAATTAAAGTGGTTGTAAAGGCTGAAGTTTTTTTTTTTTACATTCACGCATTCTGTGCATCACGGTAAAAAAACATCAGTATGCAGCTTTCCTCTCAGCCCCCCCCCCAAATACTTACCTAAGCCCAATCTCCATCCAGTGATGTGCACAAGACCCAAGGCTCTTCCGGGTCTCTCCCTAGTGATTGGCTGAGATGCAGGAGCCATTGGTGCCTGCTGCTGTCAATCACAGCCAGTGAGGCAGAAGCAGGGGGTGGTGCTGAGTCGTGCTGTCTGTCTTATTGATGCAGAGAGCCAGGTCAGGAGCGAGTACGCACGATTGCCACCACAGCGTGCGGCTTGGTTTGGGGGCACTCGGCAAGGGGGAGGGGCCCAGAACGCTGGCAGGGGACCGGGGTTGCTCTGCACTGCACTGCACAGAGCAGGTAAGTATAAAATGTTTTATTTTTATATATTTTTTTCCCTTTACAATCACTTTAATATGGCTGGCGATTTTGCATTGGATTTAAAAGTAAGAATTTTTGCATTGAAGTCAATGGAATGCGATTTTTGCATTGAAGTCAATAGGACACAATTTTACAGTGAAGCAACTAGGCAGCGTTTTTGTATTGAAGTCGATGGGACGCAGCATGCCATTATCAACACCTTTTTATTTGCGGCAAAACGGTGATAACCCAGTTTTCAGTGCATCCATACAACATATATTTTTTGTTTTAAAGGACAACCAAGCATCCTTTTCTAAAAAAACAAACAAACAAAAAAACTTTCTATTTGTTGACTAGTGTTAGTTTGAAAACAAATAGTGTTATTGTAGATAAAAGTACAGCCATTTTTCTGTCATTTGTCCGGCTTAAAATACACTAAAATTATGATTCTGTTATAAAACCTTGTTATTTACAAATTAAAATAAAGTGTTTTTGTTTTTTTTAATTTTGTGCTTTTTTGAAAAAATAAATAAAAATCTTTACAATATGAATAAAAAAAGTGTAAAAATAATGGTTAATAAAATAGAAAGTAAATAAGAATAAGAAGGAAAATAATAGTTTATGGGAGAAGAAGAAGGCATTAATTTAGTGTTTATTAAGGTAAACTATTAGTTAATAAAGTGTTAAAAACAACTGACTTTTTTTATTTTACTTGTCGGGCTGCTTTAACTGACATCATATGCAGACTGAAGCTGATCCATTTGAAGAAGAATGAAAGAGAGTAGATACAAACAGTAACAATGTTACTTTCTATCACTCTATTTCACTTCTAAACAGTGTTGATAAACACAGAGAAAGATGGCTACCAGAGCTACTCTATGTATACAGCAAATCCAGGCTTTCATTAATCAGAGCTCAAAATTGCTGAAGGGTGGGTTATGGCAGCAGAACAAGAAGGGCTGGATGTGCTACACACATCCTGTGTGATATTATGAAGTTTTTTTGGGCATGTGTAGATATCTAGTGTCCTTAACTAGATACATTTAACCACTTCTGGACCGCCCACTGTATATATATACGTCGTCAATTTAAAGATGGATATCTCGGTAACGGCAGTAGCTGCTGCCATAACCCAGGTATCCATCTTTTTAGCGGGCGGTCCGGTTTACGACAATGGTGGTCTCTGCGGCGGATTCTCCGCAAGATCACCGTTATCAGTGGTGGGAGAGGGCCTCCCACCCGTCTCCATACCATAGCTGGGCGGAAACAATGTCAAAACGTCACTTACACCCATACATCTTAAAGGGCCATTTATTTTTATTCCTTTAATGCATTTAAAGTGGAGTTTCCATCCCAATTTTTTTTTCCATTATTATGCTCATTAGACCTAAAAAAGAAAAAATATATATATTTTTACTCATCTGGAAATGCCTGTTGCTATGCGGTCCCATGAAATCTGCCTTTGGTATCACCTAGGATTCTGACATCATCTCCCTCTAATGCTCCTGGGAAATGTGTGTCATCATTTCCCAGGATGCAGTGCGCTACCTAATTATCACTCCCCATCCAAGACTTCCAGGAAGTAAGTGCTTGTGGGCTTCACAATGCCCACACGCAAAATGACAACGGTGTGGACATAGTTTTATAAACTATCTTTTTTGAATAACTATGCGGAGCGGTGGCGGATTGTAAAATAGTGTAAAATAGTGATGAAAGGACATACATTTAAAAAATGCTAATTGTGGTTGGAACCCCGCTTTAAGTCCAAATATGAGATCGGAGGTCTTTTTGACCCCAGATGTCATATTTATCTCTAATTGAACTCTGAGAACGTGCAGAGAGTCCTGTAGACAGTCAGCAGGCACATTGGTCTAGTAGACGGACGTGTGCCTGAGAGCGCCTCTCACCTGACCTCCACTACTCCATCCTCCCCGCACACTCCCTCCGAGCAGCAGACAGCTAGGCAGGCAGGCAGGTGTTTTTCTTTCCTCCAAGACCCAGGATCCAGGACAGCTGCTCTTGCTCCCTGCTACACAAAAACAACTCCAGCTTTCCAGGTCCCAGGATTAGCAACATCACGGGTAAGCCCCTGCGTTTACCCGATCGCCGTCCATCTTCCTGATCCTCGGTCCGGGGGTGAGTTGCGGCCATCCTTTTAAGGATAAGCCGCGGGTTTCTGCCCGGATAGACTCCCCCCATCTGGCTTCCCTAGCTCCACAGAGACATCCCTCTCCTGTACCCCCACACCACCACTACTCCTGGCATCCCTCCGCCTCCTCCCCTGCTCAATTTCCGCCTTTTCGGGCGTCCGCGCCGGCCTGTGAAGAATCGCGGCAGCCGCCATCCGCGGCCTAGCGGTGCGCCGTTTCCACTCCCCCGGCAACCTTCACCTAACTGCCCAAATGGCCCAGAAAAGCCCCCCCCTACCCCTGAAGAGTACCTTTTTTTTTTTCTCCCTGCCATTGATCCTGTCCTCCCCAGCAGCACCGATCCACCCAATCTGATAGCCTCCAGCCTGGCCCCTACTGCCTGATCGGCGGCCATCTTCCTTCACCCAGCCCCACTCTCCCCTTCTCAAAACTATTAGAACTTGATCCAGGGTTCGCCCGATCGCCTCTCAAGGGGTCAGGAAGGAATTTTTTTCCCTGTCATAAAAATATCTCCTAAACCTTTACTGTTTAGGAGATATTCCCCTTGCAATGAGCCGCTGACTGCAGTAGCGCATGCGCACAGGGGTTTCTTGGTTGAAGGCCTGGCAGACGCCGGACCTTGCTGGAAAGAAGTCTCCCACGCGCATGCGCAGGAGTGACGACATCGCGGCTCCAGCCACTCACAGCGCTGGAGCCGCGATACCCGGAAGACACGCCGAGGCAATATGTCAGCTACCTCGGTGTGGACCAGGTAAGTTACAGACGCCTCGTTCTAAGGCAAGTATTTCACAACCTTTTGCCTTACAGGTGACAATTTTTTTTTAAAATTTCTGGGACTATACAACGGCTTTAAGTATTCTGAAATGCAGAGTTCAATAATATGTAAGGCAGACTTCTCTGCTTTACAAATTAATGAGCTTTGCATTACAAACTACTGTTTGCAATGCCGAATTCAGTAATTGATGACACAAATTTTAGAGTTCAGTAGCTTGTAAGAAAGAGTTCTCTGCAGCGGCGGTCCGTCCATAGAGGGTGCTGGAGCGCCTCTCCCTCTGGCTCCGCACCGCCACTGAAAATAACATACATTCATGCATTGCATGAATGTATGTTATTGTTGCCAGCTGCCGCTGGTCTATTCAGGTGGCCGGACATTGAGCGCCGACCACCTGAATAACGGCAGCTGGTGGGCTGTGCGGAAGTGCCTATCAGAGCCAGCGGTTCTGATAGGCTTTCCGAGTACAGCCCCCGTCTCCCGGATGCTTTATCCAGGGAGCGTACGGGGTGCGTTCCTTGGATAAGACTGACGGCCATCTCAGCCCATCAGGTTTGCAGATTCTGGTTATCGGTAACCTGATTGGCTGAAGCGTCACCAAGGTGGGAGAAGACATCGAGGGACGTGGAAGGATTAAGGTAAGTGCATTTTACAGGGCACAGCGGCGAAAAAAGGGCACAGTGGTGACAATGGGCACAGTGGTGACAATGGGCACAGTGGCAACAATTTAAGGGCACAGTGGCATCAATGGGCACAGTGGCATCAATGGGCCCAGTGGCGACAATTGAGGGGCATAGTGGTGACAATTGGCACAGTGGCTGTGTTTGAAAGGAGAAAGCAGGGGTGGGGTGAACCACAGCACCGTGCCCAGAGACCCATCTCTGGGGAATAATTCTAGGTTGTGAGCATCCCGGGGTCATTTGTCGGGTATCTAATCCATGGATCCCAAACTTTATGAAACACTTTCATCTTATCTTGTACCATTGCAGTTAACCGTTCGTTTTTAACATAAGCCATGACAATTTGTGTCTAAGCTGGTCAAATGGTAGGGCAGCAGACCTCCAGTTCCTGGCTATAGTTATTTAAGCTGAGATGAATATAAATGTGAGAAGCCGCCTCTGGGGCTTGGAGGCCTCTGTCACCGCACCACCCAAAAGTGCATGTTTTGCAGATTTGGTCAGATTAATCTGGGTAAGGGTGTATATAAAATTGTAGACCCTGATCCAAAATCTCATGACCTTGGGGCAAGTCGACCATATATGAAAGGTGGATCCAACTTGGCCACATCCTCTAAAGCACCCAGAGGTGGCTCTGGGTACAAAGGTTGCCAATCTAACTGGCACCATATACCATCTCAACAATACCTTGCATTTGGCCTCTGTTATTGAGGTGTTGATAAGCGAACGTGAGGCCATCTCTGAGAACGTGTGCCACTCTTCAAGGTCAAGGGTTTCCTGAAGATCATGTTCCCATTGGAGCATATAATTAAGTTTAGTCGAGACATGCATCAAAATAGTGTATATAGCAGATATGTGACCCCTGATTTTGTCATACTGACTACATAGATGCTCCATGGGCGTTAATGTTGCTAAATCGCCCTTGCGAGCTACAGTTTGAACAAAATGGTGTATTTGAGTATATCTATAGCGTTCAGTGGATGGCATTTGATATTTGTCTATTAGAGATCGTTCGGATAGCATACCTTTGTGGTCGCAAAGGTCAGCTATTCGTATTGGGCCCTTCTTAGTCCACCACTCGAACG
>NC_053491.1:216842108-216847108 GCF_905171775.1 Rana temporaria | reverse complement strand
TCATTAGATATCCGATGAAGCTGACTTTTATCAGTCTTGCCTACACACCATCAGTCAAGCCGAAAAAAATTATGTTCAATGCTTTCGAGCATGCGTCGACTTGATTCTGAGCATGCGTGGATTTTTATCTGATGGAGTTCCACACAGACAATCGGATTTTTCTATCGTTTTTTTTATCCATAGAAAAAATTGAAAACATGTTCTATTTTTTAACACCGATGGAAAAAAGACAGATGGGGCCCACACTGGAATCGGTTTGTCCGATGAAAACAGTCTATCGGTCTGTTTTCATCGGACAAACCGATCGCGTGTACACGACTTTAGTTTTATCTCAGCCCAACAAAACTGTATCGGCTTGATACCTATTCAGTTTAGGAATATTTTCTGTAATTATTTCATAAATTGGAGTATCCACAGTGTTTAAAACGAATTGCTACTGATAGTTGAGTGACACCTACAAAATTCATGATAACGTCACTAAGTGGCCTGAATCGTATGCCTCCTGAACGTACCTTCTCTATGAAGTAATAAAGGGAATTCAATAACTACGTTTCTGTTTTGCAGTTCATGCAGCATAAACTCAATCAGAAATTAGATTCGTTATCTGTCAAAGGCAATCTGATGATGCCAACATTGAGGTTTCCCTGCTCTCAGTTGTGGTTCACTGAGCTGTTGTCAGTCATTCTTATATATGAATATTGCATGAGGGTTAGTGACTCATAATCTGTCAGGGTGTCTGGACTTACAGAGTTGTTGATTTGCATGTTATCAGTTCTGCCAGAGGTGGGAAACCAAAAAGATTGATTTACAATTGTATTTAGAGAGTTGGGCAGCTTCACTATTGCACTCTGTCTAAATGTTATAATATATCGAATCATGTTTTCTTACAGTTACAGTAGGTCCATTGTCTTATTATGTTCAAACTCTCAGTAAATCAAAAATACAGTTTTAATGTGTAGTATTATATATATGATTTATTTATGTAGTGAGTTTTTGTTGTTGCTTTTTAGTTTGTAAACACACCGCTCCTTCACCGCTCCAAAAATTGCGGCTAGCAGGACTTTTGGAGCGCTCCTGCTAGCGCACCGCTTCAGTGTGAAAGCCTTCGGGCTTACACACTGAAGACTGCAGGGCAGAATTTTTTCAGGCGTTATTTAGGCGCTATTGTTAGCGCTAAAACACCTGAAAAACTCCTTGGTGTGAAAGGGGCCTAATGGGAGTGCTGAGTGCCATTTTAATCAAGCTGCTAGAAGGCTTCAGCACTACCTGAAGCTTGTTGAAAGTATGCTAAAGCCTGCTAGCAGCTTGCTTAAAGTGACAATCAAGACTCCCGTTCTGTGTTAAGCATTTGCAAGTTGGCGTTGAATGATACTTTAAAGGTTTCAACAAAGCTTACTGAAAGCTCAGCAAATGCTTTCACACTGCTCTTATAAAAGCTAAACACAATAACTCACTTGTAAAGTATGCAAGCGAAAATACATTTACATTGTTTTATTAATTATTGTTTTTTACAGTAGCCTCTACCTTAACCAAACATTTTAGATTAACAAAGTTGTATTTTATTCCATGTAAAACAAAACAAAAAACCCTAAGGTTGGCGCTGCGCTGAATTAATTGAGTGATTAAAAAAGTGTAACAATAAAAATTAATAGTTATGTTAATGAAGAGCTGCTAGCATTAAACTGTGTACCACAATCTTACAAACATAAAAACAAAAAGAGAATGCAGCGCTAATAAGTGATGAATCAACAATATAGGTGAATAATTGGTGATGTTAACAAAAAAGAACCAACGATTAAATGATCATTCCAAGGAATAGACAATTTAAAAAATAAATAAAAAGAGAAAATCACCAAGCTGCAAATAATCCAGAAATTAATGAATGATCGCACTTAATTTTCTCTTAATTGTCCCACAAGTGAAAATGTGAAAAAACTAAAAAAAGAAAGGATGACACAGAAAATCCATATAAAAAAGATCCATAAAGGTTTCCAAGATGGTGAAGATAGGGTGATGAGAGATGAAATTCCACACTGCACCCGTGCTTGTAAAAATGCCTGCTTACCGCAATTAAAGACTGTATCTCACCAGTCTCATAAAGCCTATGGGAATTGAGGTATCCCACAACCCATCCACCTGGATGATCAGAGGGCTCAGCATAGGATCCGAACGGAACCGTGGATAATAAAAGAGAAAGGGATTCTCATAGCGTATAACGTTTAAAATCACAATAAGTATTTATTAAAAGTTGCACTTACAATTAAGTAGTGAATAACAGACAGTAACAAGCAGTCCTGTGACTGCTTGTTACTGTCTGTTATTCACTACTTAATTGTAAGTGCAACTTTTAATAAATACTTATTGTGATTTTAAACGTTATACGCTATGAGAATCCCTTTCTCTTTTATTATCCACGGTTCCGTTCGGATCCTATGCTGAGCCCTCTGATCATCCAGGTGGATGGGTTGTGGGATACCTCAATTCCCATAGGCTTTATGAGACTGGTGAGATACAGTCTTTAATTGCGGTAAGCAGGCATTTTTACAAGCACGGGTGCAGTGTGGAATTTCATCTCTCATCACCCTATCTTCACCATCTTGGAAACCTTTATGGATCTTTTTTATATGGATTTTCTGTGTCATCCTTTCTTTTTTTATTTTTTTCACATTTTCACGTGTGGGACAATTAAGAGAAAATTAAGTGCGATCATTCATTAATTTCTGGATTATTTGCAGCTTGGTGATTTTCTCTTTTTATTTATTTTTTAAATTGTCTATTCCTTGGAATGATCATTTAATCGTTGGTTCTTTTTTGTTAACATCACCAATTATTCACCTATATTGTTGATTCATCACTTATTAGCGCTGCATTCTCTTTTTGTTTTTTTGTATTTTATTCCATGGACTGCTTGATGAAGTTTTGGTTTTCAAATATTCAGGTTCTTGCACATCGAGGAGGACACTGGACATTACTTCAGAATGTGTGTCGTGTACTTTGGAACCTCGTACTTGAATTGCAGGTGACTGCCAAAGGATTTGATGCCACTAAAGGATTTTTTCCCATCACAAGGGACCTCCTGAACAGTGTAATATGGATACCATTGTACTTTGCAGCAGACTCAGTCCTTGACATGATACTTGTCCTGCAAAACACTGGTTCTATGAAGGTATGTGGTCCACGTATGATTTTTTATTGTATCCTATTTAACTCCCCAGCATCTAGCAAAAAATACAGAATAGGTAAATATTGCATCATAGGAGCTTCAGATGTCTTAACAAAAAAAAGTTAACTGTATGTACTACAAAACAATACAGTTTTCAGATATTTTGGGAGGCCTGACCATTTTAATGCGCACTGCATTTAATTTTTTTTCTCTTCAGTTAGAAGATTCATGGAGGATGCACAGGAACAATGGCATGCCATCACTGACTATCACTAAAATTCAGACCTGACAATCAAAGCAAGCATGATGGCCACTCAGTGACCACAATTAAGTAATTTTAACTCTAAAGCTTGTGTTAGGCAAATCATGCCTCCCTGTTATGCAGTGGCTTTGCTCATCAAGCTGTAAAAATCAGCTTCACAGGGATGATTTTGTCTTTCGAATTTGACTGCAAAATTATACACTTACCACTGTAAAAATGTGAATGTGTCCCCAAAGAAGATATGTTTGTATAGTAAATATTTGGCATTCCCAAGAGAAATGAAGTTCTGTCCCAGACAGCTGAAGATAAAACGTTACATTTACTACAGTCAATTAAAAATGTCCATATAGCAGAGAGAATCAGAGAGGAATAAAGCTGCTGGCAAACACTACTTTCATGCTACACATGATTCATTAGTGTCTTGAACAAATTCTGGTACAAGGCCAACACACATTACTCTTTCCCAGTAACATTTTACACTTGCTTACTGATTCTTTATTTTTAGACACAATAAAAAGTGCTCATAGCTACTGTTTTTCCCAGCTTTCCTTCGTTGCCTGTTTTATAAAGGGTTGACTGTAAGCAGCCTTTATTATGTTTGCTCAAGAACAGTAATCACCTTTCGTATGTCTTCAAGACACTGTGATCTGTACATGTTCCTGGCTGAAGGTCATTTTTATTGTGCATTAGAAAGAAAAAATATATTCTTTTAGTCATAAGAAAACTAGAGAAATTAAGATGAATAAATTAATCGATAAAGAAATAACTGTCATAAATACTGCAGCTTGGGAAAAGCCTGAATGGCAGTAGATGCAGAAAAAAAATTAAGCTTTCAGTTACAGTACAATAAAGTGCATGTGAATATTTAGAGCTAATCATCACCCTACAATGTATTTTTGGATATTTCTCATGGTATTCATGAAAAAATACATATGATAATGCATATTTAGATACAGTGGGGGAAATACTTATTTGTAGGCATGTGCATTTTGTTTAGCTCCGAATCGAAATTCGGACGGATTTTTCATTATTCGGACATTCGGATGCATACAAATTCCCGAATTGTAATATTACCGAATCCGAACGAACGTTTTCGAATCGAAAACCCGCGGACGAAATTCGATCGAATTCGAAAACAAATTCTATTCGACTTGAATTCAAAAACAAATTCTATTTGAATCGAATTAGAAAACAATTCGATTCAAAAACAAATTCGAATGAAAATTGAAAGCAAATTTTAATCAAAATCTAAAAAATATAAATCGATTTCTAAATATATATATACAGTAGGTGAACCCGATATTGTGTCAATCTCGCTCTCTTTCTCGGCGAGATTGAGCACCTACGAGCCCCATCGCGGGAGCCAGCGCCGAGCTGGCTTGCCGCGATGGAGACAGAGCCGTCATAGAAGCGACGGGAGATCCGACATGGATTCCCGCCAATTCTACACGTGTGCGGCGTTTGTTATGAATCCTGAGGGGGAAGTCCCCGCCGGATTTTAAATAAAAATCCGGCATGGGTTCCCCCCTCAGGAGCATACCGGGCCCTTAGGTCTGTTATGGGTTGTAAGGAGAG